>NW_019100559.1:394031-671269 GCF_001856785.1 Myzus persicae | reverse complement strand
TTTACAACTTTTCTCCACACTGCTTGGGAGGAATGAAACCAGCAACCTCTAATAGTGGTATATGGAAATATAGTTCTGATAGCAGCTATAGCTGCCCTTTCAAAGTCAACTATTATAATTTGAGGTTGCCACTCTGGCACTATGCTCAATATTTTATTGAAAAGTACAGTGTATGCGCTTTCTGTTTTCCTTGACATTAATGCAAATCCTATAGGAAATCCCTGAAAAAAAATATTTTTATATATCGATTTTAAATAAATAACTTAAAATAATCTAAATAGTAAAATGATGATTTACTAATTCAATAGTATTTACAAATTGCATACAAAACTTACAGTATTAAACGCTATGCCCATTATGACATACAATTGTTGGCATTCGTTTCCAAAACTTGGTGAACTGGAAAATGTGCCATCCAACAAAAAAGTTGAACCAGTCCTAAGTAAACTAAATTAATTGTATAATAAGACAGTGCTCAAATGTAATTATTAATTATTTATTTATTTATTTAAAATAAAGTTTATTTTATTTTATAGTTATATACTTTTTGATTCCAGGCAAAATGAAAAGTAAAGTGGTTCCTTCTTCTTGAGTTGTACCAACAATGCCACAGTATATTGATTCATTATGTATCATAGACAAGTGCGCATAATCTCCAGTTAACTGCACGTGGAAATCAGTCATAGACTGAGGAGTGACTGGATGAATTCGTCGTCGATGTCTAAGCATTGTTCTATGCAGTGAGACAAATGAACCGACATGAACATTTACAAACTCCGCCATACCACATGTCTTAAAATGTATTTTTTATATTAAAATTTGAAAATTAAACTTACAAATGTATTTACCAAAAAAAAATATATTAGTATAATGTATACATTTAGAAGTAATGTAAAACTTTTTATGTATGTTCTTATAAATAAAGCGAGTCGACAATTAATTACATTTTACTTTTTGATTTAATACTTAGTAATGCTCTTATTTATATATACTATACATATAGGTACTTCATTGTAGATGAAACAGAGAGAAATTTGCTCATTCTGTGTCTGCTGGTTACAAATTTAATTAACTATAAAGATTTTAAATTACACTAGTTTTCCAATTAAATAATAAAATTAGTAGATTTAGCTTCTTGGTTCTATTCAATATTGTTATGAGCATATAACATATCGGTTTTTATTTTGTCATTATTTTACTATAAAAATTTAAAATTTAAATGGTTAGGTACTTATTGAATTATTTTCTGACAGTATATTTAGACAAATCGGTGTAATGCACTCTAAAAGCTTATCCTCTATAATTTATGTGNTACCTACTGGTCCTACTGTTATACAGAAAAAAAATTACTTAAATATCGGGCCAGTAGATAGTCTTATAGGAGTGAAAGTACTTATTTCATGAACTAGATGGTGGAGTAGTTGATTTGAAAGCAATAAATAGGTACATTTTAATTTATAAATGATGAATTAATAAATCATTTCTTTTGATACTGGGCAAAGGGTACAATTTATATACATACTACCTACATATCGTTAAATGATGTGACAAAAATATTATTAATGATAATATTTATGTGAGTTGAACGTTAAACATATCGGTTTTTATTTTGTCATTATTTTACTATAAAAATTTAAAATTTAAATGGTTAGGTACTTATTGAATTATTTTCTGACAGTATATTTAGACAAATCGGTGTAATGCACTCTAAAAGCTTATCCTCTATAATTTATGTGATGTGTGATTTTACTCGATAACTCAAAAACATTTTAAAAAAATGTGGATGCGTTTTATCCAGGGCTTGAAAACGTTATAATAACGTTATGATTACAGGGCTGCCATTCTGTCACTTTTCTCACTTTTTGTCACTTTTCTAAAATCATGTCACTTTTTGTCACTATTTCCGTAAAATTGTCACTTTTCTCACTTTCTTTACACCTACATAAGATCTTAATCTAATATGTCTTTTTTTATTACTATTTATTATCAAAAAAATAATTTTTATTATTTATTGTTTAATTTTATAGTATATAATAATATAAAAAGGTTAAAAATGTTTTTATTTGAGTCTGATTAATTTATTTGTTGTTTAATTTTTTAGTATATAACAATATAACAAAGTTAAAAATGTTTTTATTAGGTAAGTCTGATTATTTTATTTTTTGTTTAATTTTGTGTTTAACAAAGTTCAGTTGGTTACTAATGAGTAATGTCTTTATAATAATGTTATATTTCAATAAATGTTTTTGTACAAAGTCGACGGTTTTGGTCACTTTTTTCAAGAAAAAAGTCACTTTTTAGAAATTAAATGTCACTTTTCTCACTTTTTAAAATTATGAACACAGTGGCAGCCCTGTGATTACATAACGTTATATTTGAAAAAAAAACGATTGAAATTTGTAAACGTACCTAATTATAACGGAAAACGATAAACATAAATAATTGAATAACGCAAAACAAAACGTAACGTTTAGCAAAATATATAATATAATATCATTAAACAAAACATTATTTATATATTATATAGTATACCATTAAAAAAATTATTAATTTAAATATTATTAAAACATTTTTAAAATTTAATATGTAGGTATTAATATAATAATTTTATTGTCATTAGCTAATAAAGATGCCCTATTGCTCTGTTACTTTGAAGCAGGTACGTACATTTGTTTAAAATTTAAATTCTGAAAATAAAAACGTAAAAGTTGTACAACGTTTTAAATCTGAATAACGATAAACGCAAAAGTTGAATAACGTTTAAATTCTGAAAAACGATAAACTCAAAATTTGTGTAACGTTTTTATTCAAAATATAATAATTTTTTTCAAATTCAAGTCCTGGTTTTATCTATGTTGCACGTGGGTAAGAGATAGAGACAATTAACAGTAAGCTTACATCATCTAAAATTCAGAAAGATCACTTCATAATATTTAAATTTCATACCTACATTTTCAGGAGACAAAAACAATCAAAACAATTTTAAAAAGTGTCGTAATATAAAATACTTTCCTATTAACTTCCTTGCTAGTTGCTATATAATTGGTGTTTGTAATTATAATATGTAAATAACACTTACTTCATTATAAATGACTCGAAGAGATGATTGTTCATCCTGTGCCCGTTGATTACAAATATGTTTGAATCTTTCTAATGCCAATTGGTTTTCTGGATGAGTTTCATGGCCTGTCTTCAGAAAAACTTTCGAAGTGTCGTTGTTTAAAACTTTGCCTTTTGCACGACAACTGAAAATGAAAATAATATTTAAAATATAAACATATTATATAGGTAGTAGGTACTAACTAGCAAGACTGGGTATTAACGAATTAAAAGTTAAAATTAAGTTAAAATGTTAAGTTAATTTTAATTAGGTAAGTTAATTAACTCGTGTTGCGATCCAGATGTGGAGTTCGGTTGACAAGGGTCGAATCAAATGAATTTACTCGTAGACAAATTAATTATTGTTATAATTTTATTGACGTTGTAGGTTAGTATTTAAACACTTTTTTAAACACTCGGAGTAATGTTACAATTTAAGACAAATATCTCTAGCATGAATACTGTCAACTAGTCGTCACGCAGAAATAGTGTGTCTGGTCTCCAGGTAACCAACACTTTGATGTATTATTTTAAATTTCCCCAGTAATTTTCTTGCGCATAAAGAAAAACTATCTAATAAACATTATTATGTGTCTGGAATTTTTTATTTTGAAAATTAGAAAATTTTAACTTTCAATTAAGTTAAGTTACTTTTTTTCAAAGTTAACGTTTAACTTAACGAGTTAACGAAAAAAAATATGAGTAACTTTTAAGTTAACTTAACTTTATTATTTTAAAATAACTTAACTTATCGAGTTAAAAAAAATCGTTAACTTTCCCAGCCTTGCTAACTAATTACTAATAAATTCTAAATTACATATTACCTAATTAACTATTGGTATAAACTATTACTTAATTACACAACCATTTAGAACGAAATCTACGCTAGTATAGCAAGATTTCTGGTCAGCAAAATATGGTTATTTTAAATCTATTCCAGTCCCCTTGGATGACAATAAGTTGAAAATACATAAAACAATTTATTCTTAAATTGAATTTATGACTTGAAAATATTTTAATATAAAGAAAAGGAAGGTAGGTAATTTTGTATAATAAAATATTATATAGTTGATTGTTTAAAATTATTAAATTTACCCAGCTCTCCAGGATGCACAACGAACAGTAAAATGCATTCGACATTGTCGATTTTTCCAATATGTATATCCATCATCATCTTTGTATTTAAGTCCTGTGCCTCTGGAACCACCAATCTCACGAATAACTTTCTCCATTTTTTAATTAAAATTAAAATTAAATATTATTAAAAGTGTTTTATAATTTGTTTTGAAAATATTTCGTACAATATAATATTATGGCATCAATCGCTCGTAACATTCATAACTGTAATGACTGACGAACGATTGAATAATGATTTAACGAAATTTAATAAAATTATTGATCTGGAAAAATATGTACCTATCTTGAATACTGAATACTACGGATTTAACTTCTAAGATATTTAGATATTAGTATTTAATATTTATTGAACGAATTAAGATATACCTATCACAACTTTATAACTTTATAAGTGTTAAGATTTACTGATTTCCAAGAAACTCGAATGTTCTTTGAATGTTCTTTTCACTAATGTGATCCAGACAGGTACCCTAACGAGTAACAGATTATGATTGTTATGATTATAAATTATACAAAAGCATAGAAAATGATATATTGTATATATTATAATCAGGGTTCGGGAATTATAGCACTATAAAGCACTAAAATATGCGCTTATATAATATGACCCAATAAACCTAAAAATATGCACTAAAAATTAAAAAGTTATTAAAAAAAGGATTCATCTCATATAAATATAAAAAACATTGTAATTTATTTATAATTATTAATTAAAAAATAAAAAAATAAAATCTTTACAAAATAAAATTATACATCATGGTTTTTGATTTATTGAGTATAGAGTGTATTACTACACTAAAAACAAATTTTTGTAATTAATCGTTCAACATTTTAATTAATACATTTTGAACAATAATATTATCCATCAATCGTTAAAAATCGTTAAATATGCGTTAAATGTGCAAATACCTTTAAAATATGCAAAAACCCCAAAATATGCAAAAAAATGCAAAATAAAATTTCATATTTGTATTCTCCGTACTATAAAACGTATTTGTATATCACTCTGCTATGTTTTACATCACATATGATGGATATGCCATATGCAAATGCTATAAGTCCGGAACTCTGCTAATAACTAATAAGTAATAACTGATAAATGTTAAATTTAATAACTGTTAAACATTATTATTATTATAGTTTATCATTTGACATTTACCAAAAACCAATAAGACGTGATAGCAACATTTCTGAAAATGGATTAGGTACCTATCTAATTTATCAATGTACGATAATATTGATAATATTTACACAATTTCAAGTTTTTTTTTCTTGTTTCAGGCACACCATTATGTAGGACGTAGGTACATTCTTTACATAATAACTAACAAAGTATACACATAAAGTAAAACCATAAATAAAAATAAAAATAAATAAACAGATAAAAATAATTCAAAGTCACATAAATGATAAATGATTGTCGTTTTCTGGTTCATATGGTTTCAGCCCAAAAACTACGTCTTAGGCGTTGTCACTTGCATTCATAACATCATCTTGTGTACATGAGTATAAGGACAGATTGGGCATTGTAGAATATATTTCATTGACTGTTCCATCCCACATTCACAAGTTGTAGATGTTGTTTCAAGTAGTCCCCATTTCTTCATCTTATCCTTAGTGCGTCCAACTCATGTTCGCATTCGGTTTAAAGTTCTCCAAATGGGCCCATTCTAATTGAACAATTTCTAGTAAGTCACTGTCATTGGTCCTAAACTCTTAACTTGTTTGAAATAAACAAATTAAACATTTTAAAAACAAAATAACTGCTTTCCAAGCACTAAGCACTGTAGGTTAGCAGGAGCGGCTCAAGCGACAATACTACAATAGTGCACTAGGCAAAATCAAATATTTCCTCCCTAAAATAATAATATTACCACAGCTGTTTTGAAAATGCCGCCCTCTTATTAAAGAGTGCCGCCTTAGGCTTGAGCCTATTTCGTCGACTCCTTAAGCTAATAAGCTCTGCTCTGAATAATAACTTAAAGAAGAAAATAATTAAGAAGCTATATCAACGAATACTGAATAGGTATGCTTTACGTTATTAACTTCAAATGGCGTTTTAATAAATATATTGCTATTGTGTAAATACATTTTAAGTAAATAATAAACTTAACGTAACGTAATTTTGTGTATGTTTTATAAACTATTTGGTGAGTTGGTAGACTAAAATCTAAATTATAAATAAATTATAATATGTAATGCAATTAATTTTGCTAATTTTGATTTTTAGCGGGAAATATAAATTTGGTGATCTTAAAGACCATAAACATAGATCTAGATGGCACAAGGGGATTTAGTTGACAGGGGAACTAATTGACTCATGGGGATCAAGTTATCACAGGGGATCTAGTTTACCAAAGGGGATCTAGATAACCATGGGGATCTAGTAGGACGGGGATCTAGGTGATACGTCACCATTTAGCCATGGTCCGTTATATACTTATATGATCTAAGGTACAAGGTATATGGTGTCACCATAGAACAGTAGTATCATCTTATCTTATTTTACATCACGGTCTTAGATTATACATCGTGCCCCCCTTAGATCATATAGTATTGTTCTATGATATGATCACAGACTTCTATACTATAATAGTATAGAAGTCTGTGGATAATATGATCTAAGGTGCTTTCACTTTTTACTATACGTTCTCCGCCTCTTATGAGTCAGCTGTGTTCTGTGATGATAGCAAAGCACATAGACCTTATGCTTATAAGGTCTATGACAAAGCATGAAGATCGGAAAACCTAATCATAGAACAAAGATAAGAACCTAATATATAAGAAAAAGTAGGGTTGCGCCATAGACCTTGTACTCTTGAGTATAAGGTCTATGGGTTGCGCAAACAAGATTCAAATACGTATTATTGCTGACATACCTCTATATTAAATATTTTGTCATGTGAATTTGAACTGATAAACGACGAATGTCATGATCACGGGACACGGATACACGAGTTAAAACTACTTATGTTAAAATCTTGTTAACTTAGTTGCCTATTTCTTTTATTTCGTTAAACATTTTTAAATTAATACCTTCACACTTATTTCAAGTAATACATGTAGATTGTTAAAGATAATAGGTATATCTTGTAAGTTATAAATGTGTTGTATTATATTCACGAACTTCTATACTACCCACATAGTATAGGAATCTGTGGTTATATTATTATACAGCATTGACAATTGTATTTGTTAGAATGAGCTCTAAAGAGGAATTTTTATCAAAAACTGAACGGACCAAGTGTTGGTCGTCTCGTGATAATTTCTGGGAATGTTTGCGTTCCAACAATGATAAAGGAGACAGATGTACAGATCTCAGACTAATCTATGAATCATCTTGTCCAGTTCAATGGGTAAATCAATGTTCTAATATTTTAAAATTGAATTAATACCTTTATATCAATCATCTAATTTGGTTTGAAATCTTGGTTTTTAAACTTCTACTGGAGAAATAATGCCAAAAAAATAATTTAGTTCATAATATGCTGATTTATTTTCTATCTAATATTTTGATATATAGTTAAAAGAATAATTATTTACGTACTTTCAAATTTAGTTATTTAGGTAGGTACTATACTTTATTCAGTTAAAGAATGGCTCTTCCGATGCTATATGTCAAAAGTGCACATATATTAGAGATCTATCTGCAGCGTTTGCCTGAAACAGTTGGTATACGATTCCTGCCTTCAGCATTGGGGGGGCAAGCCAATATATGAGCTTATCTAGGATGCTTAAAACTAGCCATTCTAAAACCGAATAGAGTATAATACTAAATATGTATCTCATTCAAATGTCAAAAGTTGAAAAATATATATTTAATAAATTGAATTTCATTTTCAGGTGAAACACTTTGATAGAAAATATAACTATTTGAAGTTTAAAGAAAAAATGGAAAAAGATGGTTATGAACCTTTAAATGAAAAATGATGCACTTAATATAATGTACTCAATGATGATTTGTTAGTTTAATTGGTAGGTAACATTAATAGTCAATATAGTTTATTTGAAATTAATTTTATTATATTTATTAATTTATTATTTAAACATTTTGGTCCTTCTTATATTGAAAAGTTAAATATAGATAGTATAATGATTTAAATGTTATAAAATATAAGAATAACAAAAAATAAAAATTGTTTAAATATACTATTACCTAATTTGTATTATTAAATGAACAATTGTTTAACTAATAAATATTTATTGCAGTTGTTATTACCTATTTTATTATTTTACTTTACATACAGTCAACCGAGGTGACTTGAATCAATTTGAACTTTCTTCTAGGTGTTCTCAGCTGAACTTGAACAGCTATGAAAATTCAAGTTGAAATTCTATTGAAGCACGTTGTTGGTGACTTGTAACAAAATATTAATTTTAAAAAAGTTTGGCAAGTTAGAACCACTGCTGTACAATAGGTGTAAGTGGATCACTAATGGATGTGTTACATTTGAATTCAAATATTCCATGGTACATCATAATTCATAAATAATTTTAGTATTGTACACAAAAAACTATTCTGCACCGTCCATAGTTATTATGTCTTGTATTTATTGGCACAAAAGGTTTAAAATTAATTTTCGTGGAGGTCGAATTTAATAATATTGACTATTGTATAGGACCCTCGTAAATAATATGATGATTAATTTAAACAAAAACCAAATTGTCTCATCTTACCTCATAGTTTCAAGTCACCTTGATTGACAGTACTAAACTGTTTGGATTTCACATCAAATGTGTTTTAAAACAAATACTTTTGTTTCTATTTTTACTATTTAAAACAATATTTTTTTTCAGTCTTAACTGAAGTAGTACTTTTTCAAATATGTCATCTCAAGAATTACTTGAAAAGTTTAATGTGGAAGTATTTGAAAACAATTTTCAATACAACTATACTTCCATGACTGTAAGTATATAATAACTAGGTGATATACCAAGTATGCACCTTGTTTTTTCTTCAATAATGCAGTTACTTAAAATCTGATTTTTGGAATTTTTAAATATATTAAAAAACCATCCATATATTTAAATTCTTGAAATTTATTCTACTCCTTAAGGCGTGCCCCATGGAGATACAAACTTCTGTTTTCTAAATGAGATCCCCTTTTCAACCTTAAATTATTCAGTGAATAATTTTTCTGAAAAATTTGAGTAACAGAATCACAATTTATACGAATAGTTTTTGAGTAAATGTCCCCACACACTGCAGCGGTGGCGGTAAAATGAGTCCGGACACAATTTACCGCCACCGCCAAGACGAAAGAATTTTACCGCTACTGCTGCAGTGTGTGGGGACCTTTATTTAACTTTGTGTTCTAATGATAAAAGGTCCATGGTAATGGGTTTATAAGATGTAGATGGAGGCTATAGTGATTCGAAAATTTTAGTCATTTATATTAATCTATCAATGTTAATTTGTAAAAATGGCCCAAGTATAATAAATACTAAATCCAATATTAGGTACGTTTATTTTATACTTTTGAGAAACCATTTTTAGTGACTCATCTTAAGTACAAACATATTAATAACTAAGAAACTACTCATTCAAATTTTGAACTCCATACACTAAGATTGTCAAAAAAAACGATCCTCTAAATAATTTACAGTAAAAAAAAAGAGGGGTTCTCATTTGGTAAATAGAAGTTTGTATCGTCAAAGGATACCCCTTAAGTAGGTAGTTAAAATTGCTTGAGTATATTTTAAAATTCCAAAAATCAGAATTTGAATAAATTCATTATTAGAGGAAAAATAGGGGTTAGTATGCTTGATGAATCACCCTGTATAATATTGTTATGTAATATGTATAGTTTAAATTGTAAAACAGCAAAAACTATAAAAAATTCACTTAAAATAAAGCAAAAATAAGCTCTAAAAATCCTTAGCAAGTTGAATGCCATGAGCATCATAATCTATACATTATGTTTAAACTTATTTTTATTTTACAAAATTATTTAATATTTTAGTAACTTATCATAAATATATGCATAATTAATAAATAATTTGTTTCAATAAAAGAGATGCATATTAATAAATTTCAATTTTGTTAAAAAATTAAAATATTAAGTAAAAAAAAAAAATAATTAGTACATATTGATTGACTAGGAGTAACTATATTATGCCTTAATAAAACTGGTCTTGATAGCCGAGTGTCAATCGTGAATATGCAGAATTGATGAGTTCACTCGCTGGACTGAATATAGGGAGGATGGAGTAAGAAATTAATTCATTAGGAGTTGGCACCAGTTGTAGAAAAAATGGGTTGAGATGATTTGGTCATGTTATGAGGAGAGGTGGCTCGAAGTCAGTGGAGTCACTATCCAAATAAATATAGAATGGAAGAGGGTAGGAGGAAGATTGAAAAATAGGTAAAAAAAATACATAACAGAAATTTATGTATAAATATCTAATGCGAGTAAATTTGGGGATCATTATAGGATAAGGGTGGTCATTGGCCAACCCTTTATAGTTCAGAGATCAAATTAAAAGTACCCCAAAATTTTTAAGCTTGTGTAAGACATTATAAAAACAAAATAGCATAAAATCTAAAAAAAGCGAAATAAAATTGTGCACATATTATATTCTACATTACATGAGTCACATTAATAGCTGATATAGCTTCATTTTAAACTGGTTGAAAAAAAGCAAATACCATCAAAATATGTACTCAAGTAATAAGTATTAATTTTGATAATTGTTAATGTTTTAACAAACAAAATTTTAAAAACTCAAAACTCATATAAATAAATTATATGAATTTTATTTTTAACTAAAAATTACTTTGAATTATATTTGTGATGACAATAAATATATAAAATACAATCAATACATTATTTTTTTCCACTGGGTACCTATTTGAATAATTGTTCTACATAAAAGTATACTACTATTAATATTTTATAAATGTATAATGAATGTGTTTAAACTTTAAAACAATTTTTTAAATAAATATTGTTATAATTATGAAATGTATGTGTATATCTAATAATACAATATTTTTAATTACTTTTCAGGAGTTAAATACTTTTCTACAAAAAAGTATAAATGGTGATGTGGACTGTTGTACAAAAAACCAAAAATGCCAAGATATTTTAAAAAATATTCATTTCCGTTTAATAGACATAGTTGATTACAAAAAACACACATCAGACTATCAAAGTTCTCTTCCACAAATTTTATATCAAACATTTTATTTAACTCATCAAAATATAACAAAAGAACAATCTAATAATGATGAAAAAAATAAATGGACCTTACCTATGAAATTAGATAAATCA
Source organism: Myzus persicae (assembly GCF_001856785.1). Classification (NCBI taxonomy): domain Eukaryota; kingdom Metazoa; phylum Arthropoda; class Insecta; order Hemiptera; family Aphididae; genus Myzus; species Myzus persicae. The sequence goes on along the minus strand of NW_019100559.1, from coordinate 659,759 downwards.
GATATTAGTGGTACAAACATTACACATTTTGTAAGTCTTGGAAAAAAATTAGAATTACCATCAGAAAAGTATGATCAATATTGTTTGCTTATTCATGTTGGTGCTGTTAAATGTTTTGAATTTGAAAAACAATTAAATTCTATAAATATTTCAATCGAAAATATTTGTGATTTTTGCTTCCGTTATACTGAAATAAATTTAGATGCTTTAAAATATTTAACGGAATGTATGACAGTTATAACAAAAGATCAGTGGAAGAAGTCATCAAAAATTATTTATAAAGTCATAATGGGTCTAATTAATCATTATTTACCATCAATTCATGACCAATGTATTTTACTTTTAATAAAATGTTTAGATTTTGAAGATTTAGATTATATACTAAATATAGTTATGATAGAAGTATCATGGTCTTTGAGAACTAAGTTTTACATGTTGACGGTTATTGCATCAAAATATGGTGCCAAAAAGGTACATATGATGATTTTTTCTAGCTCATAAGTTTTAATATACTATTGGATTATTACCTATTATAATTTTAGATCTTAGAGAAGTATGATATTTTGTCAATTTCGATGTGGAAATGCTTAGATGAACCATACTTGATGTCCCCTTGTATGGATCTGTATAAAACATTCATTAAAGGTTTAAGTGAAGATGATTTTAGTAATTTGGTTATGCAGCCAATTATTAACTATCTGACTAATAACAATATTAATTCTGAGTAAGTATTATGATTTTTTGTCGAAATTTTAAATTGTTATTTACGACACTACTTTGTGTGGATATTATAATTAGTAGATAATATTGTGATGCAATAGATTAAATGATAAATACTATTTTAATAAGTATTATAATTTATATGTTAGAGCTGATATGAAATATTTTTATAAAACGTATGATATGTTTCTTTCATGTTTTTTTTGTTTTATTTATGGTATTACAATGGTACTACAATGCGTGTCTTTCTCTTATTTGAACAATGCCGTAGCAAAGTTACATTTAGTTCTTTCAACATTATTTTAAATTGTCCATCAAGGTTCTTAATATAAACAGCTTAAAATTAATCTAAATATAAATATTTTGAACATTTTATTGTTTATAGTTAATACTCAATAATAATGTACATAATGGTGAACAATTCCAAGTCCTATACAAAACTATTTTTGAATTACAACAAAAAAACTAAAATTTTTAGTTTTTGATTAAATATCCTATTTAACAAAATTTAATGTTTATACTTTTTTTTTCAATTTCTTATAAAAAAAAACTTTGTGTGACATTTTCCAAAACATTTTCTAGTATTAGTTGTTAAAATCAAAAATTGTATGAATTTTTAACTACAAAATTTTTTACATATTCTCATGATCTTATAAGCAAATTTCACAAACATTTTATCATGTAACGTGTGCAAATTGTGTGTCCCCTTAACCATTATTTTAATATTTAAGTTGTAAATTATAAATATTTATATTGTTTTGAAGTAAGTAAGATATTAAAAATTTATTTTTTCAGGTTAACAAGGTACAATTTTGTGACTTACCTATTACCTTTATTGAAATCCAAACACATGGGCAGCTTATTGACGTTGTATGAAAAAATAAAAATGTATAGAGTACATGATATGAAACCAGATTTATATCTTCAAGTACATGTATTGAGAATGGTTTATAATACCGAATTAGAAAATGTTCAAGAAATACTTGACTTATCTTTGAATTCTGGAGATGCTAAAATAAGATCTGTAGCATTCACTATTTTGTGTTCTTCAAAGTTATCAACAGATATATTAAATTTAATTTACAACTTTATTGTTGATAATATAAACAGTGATTGTTCGACTCTTAGGACAGAGATTGTTTCTGGATTAAAAAATATGTTACGCAAGTGTAAGAGACTTAATGCATCTATACTCACATTTTTAAATAGATTGCATGCATTCATCTTATCAAATCTGGCCCCTGGTTCAAATTACCAAAGAAAAATTACATCATTAAAAATATATTTGGTTATACTTAAGTATGAAAATAAAGATTATGTTTCATATTCATGTAGACATTTACTTTTTACAAATTTATTAGATTCTGAAGATATTAGAAAAATATGTAGTGAAATACTAGTGCTGTATTTTAGTGTTGTAAAAGAAGACAAAATATACTTAAATAACTGGATGAAACTTGGTATTAGCTTGTGTCATGATCCTTTATTTTATAAAAATGAAAGTGGTTCAACTATAATATATACTGTAACTACATTGGTTTACAAATCTGAACTCAAAATTGATATATTCAATATAAACAATTCATCTGTATCTGCATATATATTAGATTTAGCAAAAAAACAAGAAAAACGACTGAATGATAATTTTGTTAGTAATGTGACAGATGGTACACTTTATGGTCTATTAGATGCTCTGAATAATTTGTCGTTTGAAAAAAATTCTCCAGAAAAAAACAAGCTAAATGAATCACAGATTGAGATCATGTTAAATTTGATTGAAGACATTTTGAATCTTATGCTAGACACATTATCTTCCAGGATGGATGCAGAAGGTATATTTCTATTTTATAAATCTTTAACATTTTTATTATTATCAACTTATTATTTAGGTAAGTCCGAGGCACCATCATTTGCTCAGATGGATGTAGCATTAAGTAGTTTACGTATATCAAATCAAGACAATGTTCAAATACCAACAAATCAATTTCTTTTAAATTTCATTTGGATAAATATCAAAGTATAATAGATATAATGCTATAAATTTACAATAGTAAATAGTTATTCATTAAATATTAATTAATTTTTACAGATTTGTTGTGACGTTGCGAGTAAATATGCAGTTATGCTGGCGATTAGTGATACTACAAATAATTTGTGTAAAGATACTCAAATCAAAAGATGTGCGGATATAATAGCAGACGTGTTGATTAGATGTAGACATAAAGGTGCTATGGAAGCTACTTGCAAGTCACTAGGAATAATAATAAAACATTGGAAAGAATCACTAATTTGGTGTCAAAATATGTTAACTGACCATATTAATTGTATGAGACCAGAAGATGAGATATCAAGAAGGTCAGCTGGAGTAAGATACCTTATACATGCAATTGTAACAAATAATAAAGTGAGTTTTTTAAGTATTAAATTGTATTATAACATTATATTTAAATCTTAAGCCTAGGCATTTATCACCTTTTAAAAAAAATTTTATTAATATAAATATATTTATTATTTATGTGTGTTCTAAAAATTTTAGAACACTGTTAAGGATTGTATTAAACAATTATACAATATAGCAAAGGAAAATATGTGTATTGGCATTGATACAATTGTTGATTTACCACAAGCAAGAGCCCAACATCTGTTAACTGCAATTTTTTCAAACTCGTCAATTTCTACAAGTATTTTATATTATTTTATGGAAGATATGATCATGCTTTGTATTGATAACCTTAATTCCCCTCTTTGGACCATCAGGTAAATTTAAAGTTATTGAATAAATAAAGCAAAGTTATACCCACATATTAAAGATACATACAAATTTACTTTTTTTATAATTTTTTTAAATACTCATAACTTGATTTAAAATTAAAATATCAAAAAAAAAACCTACGAGGTTCCTTCAATAGTTAGATAATATTCATAACTTATAATTTGATAATAGATCAATTCACTCTAATATCCGAAATAATAAGAGCTAAATGAAAGTATCTAAACATTAAATTTACCATGCTATTTGTAGGTAAGACGGAGGCAAGTAGACAAAACGTGTGGGTATAATGCTCTCTTAAATCTTTGATAAAATTTTTGTTCTTTATTGTTCACCAAAAATTATTAGTTTGTATTAAATTTTTTTAAGGAATGCTGCTCTTCAGTTTTTCAGTTCACTCCAAGTGAGATTAATTGGTCAAAATCGGTTAAACAATGATTGTTGGCTATCTCATTTACCACTAGAACCATTACTATACCATTTTCCACAGTTGATGCAACGTTTACAATCTTTATGGTCACAAACAAACTGTAAGCTTTCAAGTCAGTCTCGGTTAATCCCATTCATGTCTCTACTGAAGGGCGTAAAAATACAGTCATGGAGTTTGTTACCATTAGCTCATCAACAGTTTTTAGAAAGTCTTCGTTGTAATTTGTGGTCTACTGGTTTAGGGCTCGAAATTTATACTGTAAGAAATATGGCAGCTCAAGCTTACGCCAACACAATACAAGTTAATGAAATATCATCAACTTTGAATAAAATTAGTTATGAAATAATAAAATGTGATGGAGGAATTAATTTTCCAGAATTTAAAGGTTTTAATCATTTACACGGACTGATGTTAGTGTATAAATATTTAAAAGATGCTTATTATATGGAATTTAACCAAGAGTTTAAGGCTTTTAAAATTGCACATGGACATTTACCACCATTATGTAAATCATTATACATATCAATAAACTGTGAAGTAATAGATCCACTTCCTTCAAATTCATCGATTGGATGCATTCATGTTAAACAATTAATGATACAAAATTATATATCACAACAAATCGCATCAAACTTTTCAGACTTAAAGGAATTTTATAAGAGCGCTGATAAGCACACAGCTATAAGTTTTTTTAAATGTCTTAGAGATTATAATACAAGATATGAAAATGGTGTACATTTAATGAGTAAATTAACAGATTTGCTTAGATGGGAAGTTGATAAGGATATATTAAAAGAAATTATTCTGAACATTGAAGTACTTTTATACATTAGACATGAGGATATTAGACTTGAGTTTGAACTTTCTGATGCTCGGTTTTCTGAAATATTACAAACATGTACATTATGCTCAGAAAAAGATTTTATTGCCATGTTACCGGTTCTCACTTGGTTATGTCCGAGGAAAGTGTATTCAACCTTTTTGCCAATCATGCTTAAGTTCATTGATTGTGATTCTTATGATTCTACTGATAGAAGTAGCTGTTCTAAATCTCTATATTATTGCAAATACACGAAGGATGATGACAGACTTTGGTTTGCAGTTGTTGAGTTATTGCAAGATGAAGACATTAATGTACGAGTTGAAGCGACAAGGTTTGTGAATCACATTACTAACAAGAGTGCTTACTTACTAAATCCTTACATGTGCTTAAGGAAAATGTTTGAGATTGAAATAGTATCTTCTATAATAAACCCAAGGGTTGCATTTACCTGTTTTTGGGACCAGTTATCTGAGATTAAAGTACGCACTAAATTTGATGAAACAATAAATCCATTCTTTAATGAACAGTCCAATATTTATCAAGAACAATCAAATATCATGAAATTGGCTTTTGAAGGTCTCAAATCTTTGATTAAATCAAATAATAATCTTGATTATTATAAAGAGGTAGTTAGCAAGTGTCTTGACATATTAAAAACTGAATGTGAATTTAAACACACATTTATTGATGAGGATTTACAGATTTTAGATACATATTCAAGTGTAAATTACCAAAAATTATATTACAAAAGAGAAATTTTAGTTTTATTGGATTTCAAAGATTATTTAAGTATGTTTTTTCCAATACTGGAGTTTATATATTTTCCTATTAAACCCTCCCAATGCTTAAGACAATGTTAAAATTAGTGTTTGTAAGGTCTCAGGTATTGCTTTAATAATGTTTTGTATTAAGTATTAATTATTAAATTATTTTCCCAACATTGTAAACTACTGAAGTGTATAAACACCCTAATGTACATTTAAATAAGTATTATGTTATAATTATATTCTTAAAATATTCTAGTTGTATTGATTATTATCTTTTAGTTTATATGTTTAGTGAAAGCTTAATGTCAAAGCCTATGTATTTAAATTTAATATTTCCTAATGGAAAAATTTAGATGTTTCATTAAAACATGTGTGGGTTTAGTATTTATTTAGTTCATAGAATTGAAATCGAAAGATAATTGTGATATGTATGTTCATATCATAAACACACCAATCAAAATTTATTTTTGTAAAAATCAAAATTATTTTTCATTGAATAACAAGATAAAAGAAACATATTTTTGAAAAATTAGTTTTTAACTCACTTATACTGTATACTGTATATATTTTTATAACTAATAATTTATCAAAAGTACAGACAGTAGATGAATATATTTTAAATACAAATTACTTATCTACCTAATAATCAATTATTGAGGATAATACAAATTCAAAAAAAAACTGAAATGTGAAGACAAGTATATTATATTCAATTTGACAAAAAAAAAGTTATTCATTTACTAAGTAATACACAATACAAATGTAGAAGTCTCATTTATTTATAGATACCGAAATTGTTAATGTACACATATAAGTAAAAACTGTACTTTAAAAGTAACAGTGCAAGTTAAATAGAAATGTATAAACAATAAATAAGTATAATTAACATTTTTTTTATTTTGTAGTATTAAATATTTTGATTAGAATAAAAAAAAGCCAAAATTTAAACAGGTCAACAAATATATGATTTTGTATACTTTTATTGTAGATGAAATATAATATAGATAGGTACTGACTGACAGTATATTGATTATATATGTATATATATATATATATATATATATATTTGATATCAAAATAGATTTAAGGCTATAATTTATAATTATGGTCACTCAATGATACAATTTGGTACATTGTTTATCCAATTATCTATTGTAATTTTAACAATGCTCGTATGCAATTGAATTAACCATGAACAATTAATGGTGTGCATTAAATCTGGAAAGTTCAAACACTTGACTAGACTGTTAATTTTTATTTTCATTTGAATACTATTGGCACAATTTGATTAATAATATTAAAACAAAATATTTAAGCTTGTTACAGAACATTTTTAAATAAATAATGTTATTCAATTTAATTTTACCTGGCATCATTTAAAATAGTAACATTAGTTCTAAATTAAAAGATTTTATTTAAAAAGTTTAATTATCATAAATAAATTTATTCTCATACATTTTTCTATTTAACATTTATAAATAAAATAATAATAATAAATATAGTACAAAGATCAACAAAACAAAAAAAAATTTGAAAAACTAAAATTATTTTGGTTTTTTTTAATTTATCAGTGCCAACTGAAATATTAATTAATAATTAAACATAGAGATAAACTGTTCTGCTTGATAAGTATTTATCAGAACAGAACTATTCAATGGTACAACTTTTAATTTACAATTTTCTCATTAAAAAAAATAATAATAATAATAATACATACAGACTTGATAAAACTAATTAAGAATATAACAATAACTATTTATTTGTATAATACATTGTATGTATGCAGTGTGCTTTGTGTATGTTTATTGTTTATATATATATAAATATTAAATATGTATATTTGTGTTTATGTTTGTATGTAGTATACAAGCTCGAGAAAGATGGAAGGTAAACAGTGCTAAGTTTAAAGGAAAAAGCAATAATTTTGAGAAAAAATTGTCTGTAACAAAGATTAATAGCGTATCAGAACGCCGGAAGATTACTAAAAAAATTGAATATTCAAGGGGATTGAGATTATTATATATAAACTTGAATTATTTTTTGTTACTGTAACATTGACTGGAGTTAGATAAAACTTACAATTTAAACGTCAACAACCATCTTTTTGTGTATATCTGTGTTGCCAACAACAGAGCAGAACTCTTCAAAATTAATCTTGCCATCTTCATCTTTGTCAGCAAACAATATAGTTTTATCCACAATTTGCTGAAGCTGAGTATCTTTTAAATTATTTCCGACCATCATTTTCAAAACCTTAAAATACAATTTATACACAATGGGTAATTATTAAGAAAATTAAGAACTTTTAAAACATGGTAGTTTTAAACCAATGGAAATTATTAAACTCTATGATTAGGTGGGTACATACTTGAAATAATTCACCATTTGATATGTATCCGTCATTATCCATGTCATAAATTCGAAACGCAAATCGCAACTTTGATTCTTTGTCTCCCTTAACACTGAATTGCGACACTCCTTGAATAAACTCTACAGAAAAACAGAAATTGCTTAGACGATGTTCCTAGGCACTGACGATTATACCAGAATTCATGTAATTGTAACCAATACCTTTGAAGTCTACTTCACCATTGCCATCTTCGTCGAATATGTCTATAACTCTTTGCACAAGTGGATTTTGTTGGAGCTCAGGCAGTGATAGAAATTCGTCTAAGCTCAAAGCACCGGAGTTATCCAGATCAAGTTTACGGAACCGTTTGCCCAAACGTCTGATTTCGTCGGCATCAACTAAAAACGGTAAAAATAAGAAACATATTATTAGTCCCACACACTGGTGAGAGTATGTTTAAACAGAAATACGGGTAGGTACTTACAGTTTGAGCACAGTTCCATCGGAAGCGAGTTTTCGTTCCCCTGGAAATCATTACAAGGCACACATTTAGTTTATCGCCCGGTACCCAAGTACAATCTTTACATACCATGTTCGACGGTGAAATACAGCAGAGATATTAAGTTCAAATACCGTTTAAGTAGTAGACAGCAGCAATAGTGGATCGTCGTAACACGAAATGATCACGGATTCCTGTTTCGGTGCCGTATAAAGTGTGAACGACGTATGTGTGTGTGTGTATTGTGTAGTGTAAGCGAGCGCGCGCGCGTAATACGGTAATACTAAATAGTAAATACGTATAATATGTGTGTGTATGTGTGTGTGGGTGAAGTGGGAACTGGGGAGAGCTTTTATTTTTCGTTGCTTTGCTTACTGGGCCCTGGGGAACCTCGGACCACCGACGTCCTCTTCTTCTACACTCCTACCTATATACATAATAATAATATACTCACAGAATAGATTGTATTAAGCAACAAAAATATCGATTTTGATAACACACGCAAACAGCTGCAACAACGACTTCGTGCTCGCTTGTTGACGTGCTTTGGTGATCGGCGCAGCGTCGATGATAACACCGAACAGATTAAAATACGTCGACCGTACCCCGTATATATACCCTGGTATATTGCAGTACCCTCCTCCCACCAATTCCAATATTTCTGCTGCTTATTAGTTATTTCTTTCTCAGTCCTCTAACCCACGACTGCCATTGGACACGTCGTCGTCTCCGTCAACAGTCTACTACACCGGTACACAAGTACACACTACACATTGTACACCACAATTGCTCCACTACACCATTTTTCTACGACACCGCCCGTCCCCAGTCCCCACCACATCATCAACAGGACTTGATCCTTCGACCCGCTCCACCCTACACTAACTCGTCATCGCATCGCCGCGGTAACCGTCGAACGAAATACGTTTCTTTTCTTTCTTTCTTTTATCACCGAACGGCCGCCGTGAACGTTTACGCTCACGTCATTTATATATATATATACACACACACACTCGTTGAATTGCAAGCAGAAAAATGGCGTCAGGCGTAAGTGCACGTTCCATATCCGGGCTTATCCCGGCCATCTCGTTGGCATCGCAGTCATCCTGTTGTTTTTCAGACTCTGTACACGTATTTGAACAACTTCCGGGCGTACAAGGCCCTTATAGCGGCCCAGTACAGCGGAGCCGATGTCAAAGTCGACCCGGCGTTCGAATTTGGTGTCACCAACAAACAGGAGGATTTCCTCAAGAAATTCCCCCAAGGAAAGGTGAAATAAATATATTAAATAAACGCCGAAAGATGCTAGTCGGCATATGCCTCCTGCTCCCCCCCCCCCTCAACTATTATGTAACCCCTCGCCGACTGTGCGGTCTATGAATTAATAGAAGGTAAAATAATGCTTAATGTTTTTCCAGGTACCGGCATTTGAGTCCAACAAGAAGGAATATCTGACCGAAAGCAATGCCATCGCCTATTTTGGTTAGTAGGGGTACGGTGTCACTAACACTAGATTCCTTTCTAAAAATGTATATATATATTTGAATTGTAGCAACTAATGATAATATATAAGGATTCAATAAACATTTGGCGTATAAAGTTTTATAAATTAAGAGCTCTCAAACAAGCAATTTTACATTAATATTATTTCTGATGCCTTTATCTTCTAGTTGTTGGTCAATTTTTTTTTAATACTTGTATTTATTCTTATCGTTTTGATTGAAACCAATATTATCTTTTTGTAGGAGCATTACATATTTAAGATAAAATATCTCATTAAAATGTGTATTCCCCTAAATATTAACAGTTAATTTATATTTTTATGTTGTCGTTGTTGTTCAATATACATTTGCTTACTGTAATGACATGATATTTAAATATTAGTATTGTTTGTAACACCTTAATTAATATATAATTTAGTATCCAGTGAGCAACTCAAAGGATCTACTCCATACGAAAAAGCTCTTGTACAACAATTTACTAGTTATGCTGACAATGAAATTCTGCCGGCTTCTTATGCATGGGTATATCCTTCTCTTAGTGTTGCCCAATTCAACAAATCGGTAATTTTAAATTATATGTCAACTTGTTTTAAATGTTTTTTAAAATATAATTGTCATTTATTTTTAGTCAGTTGATAAAGCTATTGAAGATGTCAAAGGAATTTTGGAGTACTTAAATAATTATCTACTGACAAAAACATATTTAGTTGGTGAACGCATTACATTGGCCGATATAACTGTAGCCTGCTCATTACTACAATTATATCAGCATGTTATAAATCCAGCATTCAAGTAAGAAAATATATTTATAAATACTTAGAACCTCAATCAAAGGCGAACTATTCAATTTAAATTTGTTCAGTTCGTAACAAAACGAGGTATATTAATGTATTACAAAGTATTGATCTGATAATTTGTAATCACTTATCAGGCGGGCCTATGTATTCAACATTTAGCTTTTTAATGTATTCCATTACACTAATCCAACCAAAGTAATTTTTGTTTTATCTTGGTCAGACATTTTATAGTGTAAATTTGAATTTTTTTAGAGAACCATTCACCAATGTAAACAGATGGTTTGATACCATTGTTAACCAACCTAAAGTAGTTAAAGTCATTGGAAAGTTTGAGTACTGTCAAAAGAGTGCTGAATTCAACCAAAAGACCTACTCTGAACTCCAAGGTGGATCTGGAGAAAAGAAACCACAAGCTAAAAAAGAAAAAGCACCTAAAAAGGCAGCAGCGCCTAAAGAAGTGGTTCAAGAAGAAGAACCCGATGCAGCTGATCTTATTTTAGCTGCTGAACCCAAGTCCAGCAATCCTTTTGATGCTTTACCTAAAGGGTATGCGTTTAAAGTCTATATATTTTTATTAGTTAATTGTGTTAACGTACTGCATTTAAATTAGAACATTCAATATGGATGAGTTCAAGAGAGTTTACAGTAATGAAGAAGAATCTAAATCTATTGCTTACTTCTGGGACCACTTTGACAAGGAAAATTATTCAATTTGGTTTGGTGAATACAAATACAACAATGAGCTACAGAAAGTGTTCATGAGTTGTAATCTGATCTCGGGTAAGATAATATTATATTAAACATAATAGTTATACTTCGGCCCACAAGAGAGGTACAATTTTGCGGATGCGTACTGCAGTTAAGACTGATTTTCTGAACTTATTGTTTCCTTACTTCCATAGATAGTTAATGTAAATAGTGAGGCATTGGGTGGTGCATCATGTGGACACTAGCTCTACCGCAGCTTCTCTTGTGTGCTGGAATGTACATTATGAAATAGTATTACTCAATTTTAAGTTGAACATACAATAATTTTTTTGTTGTAAAAGTATACAGTAGTTTTTCAGACAAGTGATTTCAACTCTAGAACTTGAAAATCCGGGTCTTATAATGTTCCTTTAAGAGGATGTTTTATCCGCATGTGTTTTCTCAGTTATAAATATGTATGACATACCAAATTTTCATTCACCATAATTAATAGCGTGCTGTTAGTTTTGATATTAGAGTGAAATGACCTATTATAAAATTTAAATGTAAGGTTACTATTTAGAGCCCCACGTAGACTTTTAATGATATTACTATTTTCAAATAAGTTGAAATGTATAGTTCCATAAAGGTCATATGCAACTTTAAAACAATAACATCAATAAAGTGTATTTATACACATTATCCTTCGTTTAAATTGTATAATAGGTCAATTCTCTCTTGTATCAAAATCAACAGCATACCATTTATTATGGGAAACAAAAATGTGTGTACGTGTGGAATACAGAGGCGATACATGTGGGTATGACATCCTCTTAACTTAGTTTTGTTTTACATCATATTGGAGTTAGGAACAAAATATAATTTAGATATCACTAAATATAACTATTTTAATATAACTATATTATATGAAAAGAATACTGAATTCAAACTATGCAGATATTAGCAATAAAGCGCTTATGTTTACTCGTACATCCATTGATATTTCAAAACTAAAATATATGTAATACATATCTCAACACATCTGTGTGAAATATTAAAAGATCCCTTTTTAGCTTCATAGTTTTTTCTAATCGAAAATAAAACTTGCATTACAATAAGTACATAAGGACAAACATTTAAATTTAGTAAATATTAAATTATTTTGGGTCAATGTATTACTTTTTTTTTTTATTACAAAAGACATATTCATTTAGATAAATTATTTTTATAGGAATGTACCAGCGATTAGATAAGATGAGAAAACAAGCTTTTGCATCAGTATGTCTCTTTGGTTCAGAAGGAGATAGTACCATTTCCGGTGTTTGGGTTTGGAGAGGACATGATCTTGCATTCGAAGTAAGATAAACTGTTTTTTGTGATTATTATTTCATAAAACATTAATTGTTGTTTTTTTTTAGATGAGTAATGATTGGAAAGTTGATTATGATGTGTATACATGGAAGAAACTGGATGCCAACAGTGAAGAAACCAAAAAATTGGTTAGCGAGTACTTTGCTTGGACTGCCAAGGACAAGGATGGCAGACCTTTCAATCAAGGAAAAATTTTCAAATAAATACTCGTTGCTTCATATCTAACATTGATCATATTTAATAATATAAAAAAAAGTAACAACTGCTTTTGTTTTATATTTTTCCAAGTTTTATTTGAATTCTTTCTAATCCTCTCCTGAAAACATTAAAATAAGACTCATAAATGGCGATGGTGTGAGATGTGTAATTTAATATATTAAGAGGATATCAGCACAATATTTTTGTCTCAGACCCTGTGCAACATACAACATAAATGTAAAATGTTCTTTTATTTATTGATATTTGACTAAAAAAATATATTTGATGTTCTCAATAAGTTTTGTAATGAATGATTTCACTTAAACAAAAAATAAATGATTATGTGGAGAGCTAGGATTTCTATGCTTTGGTAGTTTTGTTTTGCATATTTTGAAAAAAAAATGAATAATATTGAGTATTTAAACTTAAAAAATTCATGTTTGATGGTAAATTCACTCTATGATATTTTGGATATTGTTGAAAACAATAAATTTTAAAAATGTGTTCGAAAAAATTACCAGACTAAAATTTATATTTACGATATGTAACATTATAAATGGTAACAATTGAGACGAAGATTTCCCATGTATAATTTCTGGAGAAGTAACAAACTTTAAATATAGCAAAAAATTACGTTGTGTATTGTTGTTTCAAGTAATTCATTTGAATGAATTTATTTAATAAAACATGCATATTTCATCATTTTGTATTGCATATAAATCCTAGCGCCAATCATGTATGTAGTATGTTGTACGTTAGCCTGAGAGAACAAAAACAGCAGTGCTGACACTAAATTAAGGGTTTAATGTCCAATAATATATGATTCATAATATTATTAAGGGGCATTACACATTTTATCTCAAATGGTTATATAAAATATTAGACAAAAATAGGAGTACTACCTAAGAGTAAAATCTGAACCAATGCCTCTTTTCCATTCAACTTTTTCAATGTGTGCTACAAGTTTTGGTAGGAAACAAGTAACAAAATCTGGTGAAATGGTTATCATGTGATCAAAAAATTCAAATATTAATTTTGAAGAAAATGCTAAGTGTTCTTCACAAAGTGCATTCATGGATGACATGACTTCATTTCTGAACAAAAATAGTTAAGATTTAGGCATAGGTAACAACAATAAATAATAAATAGTATATACTTGATTTCTTCATTAGACTGTGACACACATAAATTAATAAATGTGTTGATAATTTCATTGGTGATTCGTTTACAAACATTAGTTTCTTCGCAAAACATTGATACTGAGCAAATGCGCATTAATGTATGTTGAATAATTGATAAAATCACTAATTTATTGTTTTGGCTTATTTTTATAATACTATTTATATAATCCAAGACCTGCAAGTAAAAAATTATCAATGAAACAAAATATTTTAATTTATGGTATCTATAGAATATACTTGTGCAACGCTGCTATCCGGTGTTCGGTGACGTTTACTTAAAAATGTTGATACAAGTAATTCTAATAACAAGGCACGTTCAGGAATTTCATAGTCTGGTTTTTCTTCAAAGAATTTTAATAATGGCAACTCATCTGATGATTTGATTCCAACCAAAATTTTTGGGAAGTATAAAGAAATCAGTTCACGAAGACAACGAGCTATATACAGATCTGTTTTTGGATCTATACACAAATAAATACAATTAACCACTTATAATAATTTAAGACATAATTAGACATATTTCATTGATGCCTTGGAAACTAATATATTGAAGCTCTCATACTAACTCAGGCGAAACAATCCTATAAAGTAGCGATGTAAACTAGATTGTAAGGCAGTTATGACACTTGGATGGATTTTGGAATTGGGACTTCTCAAGCTTACACCCAGGAGCATTGAATCTAATAACTCCTGTAGGATAGTATTTGGTTTACCCTAAAAATAATAAAAGGTTTTTTTCGGTTCATATATTAATGAGAATGAAATTGTTCTCACTTTAACATAAATTAATGGCGAAATTTTTTCAAACACATAACCAATGACCATATATAACCTATATATTTCATCATTTTGTTTGTGTTGTTTTATTAAAATATTCACCCATATTTTGATACTGTAAAAATAATCGGACACTTTTTCACTCATCTTTTGACGAAATTTAATATCCTAGAAATTATAGAACATCATAAATTATGCATTACTATTAATAATTTTTATTTCATATTTTTATAAATATATTAGGCATTTGTTATTAAAACCTCTTTAGTAGTATTTGCTATTTAAATTCTGGACACAGTTTTAATTGTAAACTTAAAATATACAATTGGAATTTAACTAACTAATAATAGTTCATGAAAAACAATTAGTATTTAAAATATTTCTTAAGATAAAATAAAATAAATTTTGAATTTACTTGATTATGATGATACTTTATGCTTAATAAATCTAAAAATGTGATAAAGGGATCCACACTTGTTTCCAAATCATTTCCAGAGTTTTTAAATAATTCTTTGATTTCATTAATATTTGAAACAAATTGAGTAATGGTCATTGTTTCATTAAATGTCCAGTTTGTGATCAACATAGAACTATGTAACCACGCCTAAATAATATAAATATGTAGTATTAATAAAAAAAGGGAATGGTGTAACCCATTCTTTTACATATGACTATATAAGTGATAAGTATAAAGTAGAACACAGATTTTTATGCACTAAAAAGTAACAAAATATGCAATAAAAAAAATGTTCACTATGGTAAAAAAGGGCATAATTTTTATTTGATAATTATTATTACTAATTGATAAATTATGATACTTAGATAATTTAAAACAAATTAAACGATTTATTATTATAATTAGGTACCTACTTAACAAACTTATCTTCCAATTACAATTAAGTGCCTAAAAAATGTATTTTTGAATTTTCTACTTGACATAATATTAAATATCCACAAATATCTAATAACCAATAAATATGCAGTAATAACATATAACTAATATGTGAAAAAATTTGGGTTGCAAGATGAAGTGAAATCTTTACAGAGGGTATGAAAAAAAATGTTAACACCCATCATAGTTAAATATTAAACTTGTATTGGAAAAAAAAATTTAATTTTCAATTAAAATTAACTTATTATTATTATAATACACAGATAAGACAATTGGATTATTATTTATTACCAAAGTAACCTTAGTATTGTACACGCAATGCCCGTAACACTTTTTGGTCGCAATGAAAAAACCCATGATTTTGACTTACACTATCGCGCCTAAAGAAATTTCACTTAAAAAAAATTTGCCATTAATTTCAAACTATTAGGATATCACAGACAAAAATCCAAAAATGTGAAAATTAAAAAATATAAAATTGCATAAAAATCCAGCTCTGGTAATAAGCAATAACACTAATAACTAATAATTAAAAAACATAAGTTCAAATTAGTTTAAGCCAGTGGTTCTCAAACTTTTTTTTTTGCGTACCTCTCATGTGTATAATTAATCTGTCGCGTACCACTTATGTCTATTTTTATGTGACCATATTCAAACACAATTTAAAATATTCATTTATTTACTCTCGTTCTTTCACTTTGTGTCCTTTTGCGTACCGGCATGTAGTCTTCTGCGTACCACTAGTGGTATGCGTACCATAGTTTGAGAACCTCTGGTTTAAATAGTTTGTACTTACTTTAATTAAAGCTAAACTGTTGTATCCATGGACATTAGCAATGACATTTTCTTTAATTATGGTTGATAAATATCGATTAAGCAATCTGAAAATTCACAAAAATATTTATACTTAAATAGAGACAAAAAAATTATTACTTTCAGTTATAAAAAATTCACTTTATATTAATTCCTTGATTCACAACAAAAAAATTGAATAACATCACTTTTGTATCAGAAAATGCTGGTTTAGATGAAATAATTGTAAATCTCGCGGCAATATCTGCTACAATTGTACCACAGTCAACTGTTAAACACGACTTTTTTAAGAACGGCAACAAGTAGGTGTACAATGAGTTGTAGAGTAAAAATATTCCATTTTCTAAAAAAAAAAGAAGATATAATACTATTCTAGAAACGTTACATGAATCAAGTCATTGATTTTTAAAATTTTTTTTCAATGTCTTTTCACACTTAGCTCAATTTGAAATAATTATAAACTTTTAACCAAGTATTCCAAGTATTTCATCATATTTAAGTTTATTTAAATAATGGTAAAGTATAATGTTCCAAATTATGAAATAAAAAAATAAAGAAATATTCCCATTTAAAAATAAAAATATGCGGGTTCACAAATAAATAAAATAATAAGTGTTATGTAAATTGTAAATTGTACTCTTTAATATTAAATGTTTGTAACTTACATCTTAAGATTTTATCAGTGGGTAGATTGTTAAATGTTCACAATAAAAAGTTTAAATTATACCCTTAAAATAATTGATCATTAATAGTTACAATAACGTATAATATAGTGTTTTATTGTGAACATACTGGAGCATAATGAATATATTTTAATATAAATATGAACGGTTGGTTGGATAGCCCCCCCCCCCCACACAATTCTTAATTTGATAATTTATAGATATCAAAATATATATTATGTATATTATTGTTATTACTACACGCATGATACAAAAAAAAATAACAGGTATTATCTTAAGAATAAAATATATTTCTATATTGTAGAGTAAAATAATCGTAATTATAATATAGTATTACCACGTGAGAAAGGCATGGATTGATCATTTCCTACTTTTTTTAGCTTTTCCAGTATGAGTAAAACTGTTTGTAAGACTTCATTACTATCCAATGGTTTTATTGTACTAAGATAATTTTCAAACCAAGGACCTTCAAAAACAATGTTAAATTAAGTGGAATCAAAAAATAACGCACCTCAAAAGTTACCAATAAGAGTATGTTGTCCATAAGTTAAAAATTCACTGAATACAAATACTTCTTTAAGACCATCTAAATAAACAGTTATGTATTCTTGAGATGTGGTATTTAATGTATCCAATAGTGCTGTTCCATACGCAGTCATTGAAATGTTTTGTTGTGAATGCAATATTAAAAATGCCACAGTGCCTTTCCAATATGTCGATCTAGTACTAGCATCTAATTTTGGTTCAGAAATTAATTTTACAAGATGTTGATATTTAAGTGCCTAAAAAATTTTTAAAAAAATTATAATTAAAAGAATACCTATATTAATACATTTTAATTATTTGATTATTTTCTTACTATTTGTGATGTATCATCAGACATAATTGATAATGTCAAGAACAATGTTGTAAAATTATAAAATCCAACATCATTAAATGACATAAGTTTACTTGGTGAGAATTTTGAAAATATTCTACCTTTTATTTGATTCCAATCTTTTGAGTTGTATTTGATATTTTGTAAATGAAGACCTGATATATATTATAATGTTTCATTAAAAATAAATTCCAGAATTATAATATATCATTTTTAATTTTCATTATATGATATTGAGGTAAAATCTATGAATATGATACATTTTTACATTATATTAATAAAATAATGTACAATCGCAGCCCCTCTACTATTCAACATATTTATTGCGGACCAGCCTACTTCCACTAGCCAGAGTGGGCGGTTTCTCCACTCAAGTCCCTCTGTTATATTTTGTCTTCTTTCTAACCATCTATCATGCTTATTATACTAAATATTGTATAGATTGTATAAGTCAAATAAAAAAATAATGTAAATGTATTTTGATAATAATAGAACATTTTTATAATAACAATACAAATGTATTACTTTTGGAACATTTAAAGTAAACTAAATCTTTATACAAAGTATGTTATTTAAAAAAATGTCTTAATTAGTTAAAAAATTAGTTAACTAGTAAAAAAGAGAAGTTACATACCCAGTAATCTTTGAAATAATTGAAAACTATTGTAATTAGATAGTAAATCAGTTTGTTGAGCAGAAAACAGATTGTTAGTCTGAATAAGAAGTTCAGGACCATTTTTACTAAAATATCAGACATTACATGACAATAAATACTTATTTATTTAATATATACTTATATATTATAATAAATTTGTTTATTACCTGATACAAGCAATGTTCTGAATCTTCATGTCTGATGAATAAAATGTCGAGTTTAATCTTTTATGAAAATATTCCCACAACACAATTACTGGTTCAGTATTTAACGAGGATATTACAATATTTTCCAATAAACAAACTGATAATTTCAATTGTACTTCGTTGGGCTCATATTTGAGCAATTCTTTAAGAATGAACACCAAACCACTATCTTTCAAGTCCTAGTTAAAAAATAAAAATAAGTTATGTAGTTATGTGTTTCAGTTCACACAATAATATTTTAAACAAAAAGTAAAATATTTAAAGTACCCGATAACAATATATCAGGAAATTTTAGTTCTAATTTATTGATACAACATTTCTTCCTACATTCTTCATACTCTCTTTGAGTGATAATCTTTATATACAATTCTTATATTTTTTCTCTGCTTTATTATTTTAATGTTTGCTAAAGCAAAAAAACAGGTGTTCAACACCAAAAATACTTTACAGCCAAACAACTTACTGTAATTCTTCTTACTTTTAGCTTTATCTGCTATATCAACTTAATTCTAGTACCTAACTGTGTAATATTTTTAAAAATGGTTAATCTTATTTATCATATTATCTAATAATTGTATTTACTGCTATGGACTGGCATCCCGCGTTAGACCTCGGTAGAGGCAATTACGGGGTAATCACGGCGTTTAGACCAGATATAGGTAATACACAATATATGAGGGAGGCGACGCGTGAAACAATAAGTAAAGAAAAGGGTTGATATTATATTTAAACGAGTCTGTGATTTCTTGGAGACACAATGGATAATGGGCATTATGGGAATATGAAATAATAATATAAAATAACAAGGATGACTAAATATAATGAGTGTTGTACGTGTCATAGTAATCACGAATACCACATAATAGATATTCGACCATACACATTGCGACACCCAGGATTTGGCTCAGGAAAGTCGTATCAGGATGTGAGCCGTAACCATTTCTCGGTACGATAGCATCAATACTCGTATCAAGAGAGCTAGGAGAAGTAGAGGGTAGTCCTATATAGGAGACCCCCGAACAGCCCACATTAAGATGTGATTTGATCAGACTAGCCAGAGCACCTTCACGCCAGTCAGTCTTTTATTGTATTATTTTGAACTTAGAATAATTTCAGACACTTAATTATTTGGACTTAGAAAATATTTGATTCAAACCGATATTTCCTGAACACTCTGAATAATTCTTTGCGATGAATATTCTAGTACAGAATAGTCAATCCACAGTTTAAATTACATTTGTTTTTATTAAATATTAATACGCTATACCACACTACATCAGCGTTGCAAAATTAAATCAAAATACACCTCACCCTATTCCTCTCAACGACATAGACCACTACACTACCATAAAACAACACCATATCTGTTCACTTTACAAAATTACAAAAGGGAAACGTAACAGAGAAAACTCTTTGAAAGCTTAAGATGCCTTTAAATAATTTAAAAAAAAAGTTAATATTAGTTTTCAACAAAGTTGTTTATAGCTCAACAATAATACATCTGATCATCTGATAAAATAAAGATAATTAAGTATGCAAAACAATAAGGAGAAATAATATAATTTACATTATCTTCGTAAAATGTATGACCAATTTTTTAAGATACACCTAGGTATACAAGTAACTTTTTCTACATCAAAATATGTTTTCCAAGAAAAATAATTGCCTCCTAGGTCAATTAATACTCTAAAATAATTTGGTTCATTACCTTAAATAAAAGGTAGAACCTTAATTACATACATAAATATTATTAACTGACGATAACAATCAAATTAACTTATATCATTACTAATTATTTACTATTGAGTATTTATAAACTATTAATGAAACTTACTATTGATGTTGATTTGTCAGATTGTTGTAAACTGTTTAAAAGCCATAATCGAAAAATAAGTTCATCACAATCAACGAAATTGACATCTGTTAAAGCCTTGTTGAAATACTGCCAGAAGTTCTAATAGCAAATAAATGGAAATTGTATTACTTCTATACAAAATAATGTTGAATTAATTCACTTACATCAGAATTGTATAGTAATTGTTGTTTATTAATTAAATACTGTATGAGTACCAAAAAGTCATAGGTGCAATCACAAAGTAATGCACTTTTGAAATGTAGATCTTTGAGTGGTAGCTATAATAAAATGTAATATGGTTAAAATAACAATGTTGATCATTAGTAGAAGTATATAAAACAAAACCAATTTACTTTTTTAAATCTATTTCTTGCTAACTGTACTAAATCATGCAAAGCATTATGTAAAGAATGTTTAAAAGTATCTTTACTTTTGGGTAATTCTGAAAGCAAAGATAACTTAAACCATCTTACATCCAAATGACAATGATATAAATGATAGTATATGTTATTCTGTAAATACAAGAAGAAAAATGTTCATTTTAATATTCATATTTTATTTATTAAGATATCCCTAACCGCATGCTATCTATATTTATGATATTATATACAATTTGACATTTTTTAACATGATGGTTTTTATAAATTTACATACCATAAATATACAATGTAAGTTGATCTTAATAGTAAAATAATATATTATATTCATTGATAACTTCAAAAAACAGAATAAATCAAAATAGAGCGCATAGAGACAATTTATGGTGGATGCTTATCAAAATTCCAAACCCTTTCATTCATATTAGAAACATTTTAAATCTTAAAGAGATTTTTCATCTTATACACAGATATTGTTTTTAGGAGCTTGAAATACTCCCTCAGTTTTCTAAGCATAAGATATTAAGTAATAGACAAATATTTATACATTATATAGTCTAATAAGATTATAATACCATTTGTTTGTTCTTCTATTTATATGTATTCGGAAACAAATATTTTCAATTAGATAAATTTGATTAGAATTTTCATGTACATAATACTATAGACCATACTTATATAATAACAATATACTTAAGTACAATAGGTATAAAAAAAAGTATGCTGTTTTTATAATTTTAAAATTTAGGTAGTAGGAAAATTATATTTTAAATTTAATGATAATATAATGAAAAAATATTACTTTGCAATCAGATGAAGTTAGAGCATGTTGTATAATTGTTTCAGATAAATTATGAAACTGTCCAAGTGTTGAATATAAATTATTTAGCTCTGATTCAATTTTTTTCCCATGCGATTCCATCAACCAATTATAACTTTCACATTCCTTCATTCTAGAAAAATAACCATAACTGATAAAATAAGTTCCTACAATTCTATTCATGCTTACAAAACAAATAAATTACCTTTGAAGACAGTCTCTTAAAAATATAAGAAACTCGGAAATTTCTTGTCTAATATCAGAAAAATTAATTGCTTTGCAATTACTTTGTTCGTGAGATCTGAATGTCTTATATTGATCTCGTACAACAGAACTTAAGCTTAACAAATGTTTTCTTAACATGAAAATAGTTATGATTATTAATTTATAATTTGTAGTAACAATAAATTAATTCAATACATACTTTGCCATTCTGAATAGTATAGGAATATCGTACACTAAACTATTACCCTTATGAAATGAATTGCCAAACAATACATAACGGTCGGATTGATTTTCATCATTATTTATAACAGAATTATTGAAGTTTTGTTCACTTCTAATAAATTGTTCATTTGAAATATTTGGTCGTCCTTTGCAGTTAAAACAATTAAATGACATTGTGGACTGATCTATAAGTAAACACATTAAACTAATAAATAAATATGTGTATTGTACATAGCATAGTTATAATAAATACTGATCAAAATCATTGTTTTTATTAGATAAATATTGTCCTTGTTTACTTACTGTCATTTTCTATATCACGTCCTGCTGAGAATAAATGCATGGGTGGAAACTAATACGACAACCTCGGAATCTATTGGACTGAGCGACTGTCCTGCACAGAGTTGACACTCTCCACCAAATGGTGCCTATGCACTTGGTTAGAAATTAGAAAAACAGAAGGAATAAGGAATAATTAGTACCTAGTATTGAATATTTAATATTGTAATATTCTAAATAATATAAATTATAATTTGTATTCTTACTGTTATCAGTTCTTTTCAAATGTCATCTTTGTATGAACACCTGTCCATTTTGGCGGGAAAATGTTAGTTCATGAAGTGACCAATTACCGCTAGTTGTAACAGTATATATATACTTTATACACAATGGTTAAAACCGAGGTTGGTTCCAAGGTGGTATCTGCAACCATTGAATAGATAAAAATTAAAAAATGTATGAAATGGAATGAATGCCGGAAAAAAGTCCCCGGAAAAAAAGTCCCCGTTAATAAAATCATACGAAAAACATGATTGTACATAATTATTAATTGTATTTGTAAAATAAACGCATTATATTTGACAACAATGTATTACATGGTATACGTATTATGACTTATGAGTAAGTTCCAAAAATGAGTAGTTGATATATATATGTTACGGGCAAAGTGGAAAATTCGGGCAATGTATACAATGCCCGGGCATTGTATATAATGTCCGAGGTATATTGGGCAATGTAAATTGTGAAGTATTTATACAAATAATCTGCATAATATTATTTTACCTAATCAATGATATTATATACTAATTTAATTATACTCGTTTATATGGTTATTTATATAAGAGTATTACAATTTTCTTTTAATTAATTAAATTTTAAATGTATTTAAAGGTAATGCAATAAAATATTATGTGCATAATGTTCAGTTATATGATATTTTACATGAAAATCATTTGTCAATGGAGGTAGAAATAGAATGGAACACGAGATTAATAAAAAGTACAAAAATATAACTAGAGATGTAATGATGTTATACTTAAATAATTGCGAGTCGTATAAAAAGAAGGGAAGTACAGCTAAAAAAGGGTTGGTTGTAAAACCAATCATATCTTCTGAAATGAATTCTCGCTGTCAAATTTACTTGATCGACATGCAAGCACAATCAGATGGCGATTATAAGTTCATATTAGTTTATCAAATATCAGGATCATCTAACAAAATATATTATGCAGATTATTTGTATAAATACTTCACAATTTACATTGCCCAATATACCTCGGACATTGTATACAATGCCCAGTCACTGTGTACAATGCCCGGGCATTGTATACATTGCCCGAATTTTCCACTTTGCCCGTAACATATATATATAAACGTAATATAAATAATATTTTCACTTTATCTAATAGATATGGGTAGTGGATAGTGTACCTACACCTTACTTATCTGTCTATTTTACGAGCCTGTACAAACGTCCATCGATAAAATTTAATATAAGAATGAAATCTGATTAAATTTGTAATAAATGTATTTTTTTCCTTAACTTGTAAAATATAACTATACATATACCTCACTATACCTGTAACACATAATTTTGTAAAATTTTTTGTAACTTGTAACTTTTAAAATATATCTATATACATGTAACATTTAATTATTAAATGTTATAATAAATGTAATAATTACGTACAATCATATTTTTTCGTATAATTTTATTAACGGGGACTTTTTTACAGGGGATTTTTTTTCGGGAACTTTTTTTCCGTTTACCAATGGAATATAGATTTTTTTCATATACATATTCAGTATTCTGTTTAGATCTATTATCTGGTTTAATAAGAATAAAAATAACAAAAATGTTAATAAAAATCATAAACTCAAGACTTCACTTACTAAAGCCACTTCTTCGCTTAAACCTAGCATTACCCCTTAAACTCATACTGTATAAAACTCTTCTACAACTCTTCTACTCTGGGTGTACCGGGTAGTAATTTGGGGTTTTGCTAAAAAATCAAATAAGAGAACTATCCATAAGCCGTCCAGATTATGTGTTGTCGTATAATTACTGGAGGCTGGAGCACACTGGTACATCTCCAACAATGCAATAAATTCTGACTTAAAAGTCTGCTCTATCAACGAAACTGCCACCATATGGTACCTAAACAAAATTGAAAGATATCTACAGGGCAATGAGTGATAAAGTGTACATTGTTTCTTGGGACACACGAAATATTATGATACTAGGTATATTGTTTATTACCTAGTTTTTCATGATATGCCAATTTGTGAATTATTTTTATGCTCCTGTTTATTAGTGTACATATTGAAACATATTTTGCATTTTTATGTTTATTAATAATATGTATACAAGGTGATCCAACAAGTATGCTCACCCCCTTTTTTCTTTTATAATGAAGTTTTTTAAAATCTGATTTTTGGAATCTTTAAATACCTATACTCAAAGACCATATTTTCATATTCTTGAGATTTTTTGTGTCACTTAAGGAGTGTCCTGTGGCGATACGAACCTTTTTTTTCAAATGAGAACCCCACTTTTTTTCTTTAAATTATTTAGCGGATAATTTTTTTGAGAATTTTGATGTATTGAAATCAAAATTCGAACGAGTGGTTTCCTAGTTATTGGATAATTGTCCATAATAGGGACTCACACAGTTCTACACATGGAATAAGAAAGATAACTAAATAAATCAAGAAGGATTTTACTTGCTATTTACCTAAATGTTTGACTAAATAAATATAAAATGACGTATTATTTTATACTATGTGTATAGACTACCTATAGATAATAACGTATATACTGTATAAGCATATTCTTCTTCCCCCTTATAAACTATAGTTAGTACAAAATGTGTAAATACTAGAAAACTACTCGCTCGAATTTTGATTTTAATATATCAATATTCTCAAAAAAGTTATCCGCTAAATAATTTACAGTAAAAAAGTGGGGTTCCCGTTTGAAAAAAAAGATTTGTATCACCACAGGACACTCCTTAAGTGGCACAAAGTCTCAAGAATATGAAAATATGGTCTTTGAGTATATTTAAAGATTCCAAAAATTAGATTTTGAAAAACTTCATTATTAAGGGAAAAAAGGGGGTGAGCATACTTATTGGATCACTCTGTATAAAACTAAATATAAGCAAATATTTCTCAGTTTTAAGAGAACATTTTTTAGTTTTTTAAATCATATTATTAGCATCTTATCAGTAGTTCAGAAAATTAGTTAGCACTCAATACCCATCATATTTCAACTTTCAATGAATAAAAAATTCGCAACCATTGTCATAATTAATAAACTTGTGAACTAAAATGTATGATCTGAAAATCACAATTTTCTAAACAAAGCTCTATCAGAATCATTAAAAATGGTTGATTTTTTTTGGTTAGTAGAACAGTGTGCTTAAACATTTTTAAACTGTCATAAGAACATTTATTTGTTAATAATGAAGAAACTTTTTTTTTTAAATTCCATTTAGTTAGTTTGCAATCCTCAAAAAATCATGCATACACCACCTTAGATTAATAGAAAATGATATATTATCTAATTTTCAAAGATACAGTTTATACATATTATGTATTTATTTTTATTAAAAGAAAAACGAATATATGTATACTATTATATCTTACATATAAAATATATTAGTGATAATACCAAACGGCAAACAATACTTTCATAGTAATATAATATATAGATCAACGCTTTTTTTTAGATTCCTTATTTAATGAAAAATATACTCTTAATTTATATAATAACAAGAAATAAATCTTATTTTATTCAGTATAAAAGATGTATAAAAATTTAAAAAAAAACAGTTATAAAATATTGCTTTGTTCATTTAACTTGTCCAACTTGGCACAATCTGTTTAAATATCCACTGTTGATTAGCATTATTAGAATCACATGGTGTTAATATTACTTGATCGGATGATGGATGGACACTAAGACACTTTCTCGTTATTGAATGTAGTAACAACTTGTTAGTCTAAAAACAAGTAAATTAATGTATTAATTATAATATATTTTTCGTTAATTGTTTTGAAGTAAATCATAGTTAGTCACATGGTAATTTGTATAAAGGTATATGTATATTTTATTTATATAATGTATACATTATACTTACAGATTCATATTGCCATGGCCCATCAACAGTTCCTAATGGACATACAACTAATTTCACATTTTGTCGATCAGCAAAAATACAACGTTCACCAACACTAAGCTGTCCTTTGGTGTTCAATCTAAAAAGCTATAGTAAATTTAAAAACACGTATTAGTGTACATTTAAAAAATATATTTTTAGAGAATAACCAAAAGATAGTTTAATATGAAAGATTTTAGGATTGTTTTTCCCAAAATCAACCTTTCTTGTTTCGACAAAAGCTACTTAGTCGTTTTAAATAGTATAATATATCATTATTTTCTACTAAAATGTTGGTAAAGTCATCACAAAGTTTGCATTAACTCATATAAAATTATACATTATGACAGTTATAATACAAATTACAAATTATTATTATCTACTAAAAACCATTTAAAAAATCAGTACAACTATGAGTTAGTAATAAATATTGTTTCCTCCCTTCCCCATGGTTTTTCTGCATAACAATAAATAAAACTCAAATATTATTTAAAATATAGTGTTATGATTTTTTTTAATAGTTTGTAGTAGACAATAAAATTAATATTTTAAAAACTTTTTAGATAACTACAAACATTTTGTTTAAAAATAATGAAATATAATATTATTTAAAATACCATTGGTATCTTAATTTTAAAACTACTAAAAAGGTTGTTTTTGAGAAAAAAGGGTCCCCCCAAATTTAGATACAAAAAATTAATTTATGATACCTACTTTAAAATTCTTTTTTTTTTCATTATAACCAAAACTACTATACGATTTTGAAATAGACTGTGGCACCATTGATTAATTTAATTTCCTACAGTACTACAATCTGTTTTTTCAATGTATAGTAATTAAATAAATGTACTTTATGGTTTGTTTGCCAAAGTGACTGTCTATGAGAGAGTGTAAAGACCAAATAAACCAGTCTGGAAATACCACAGTAGATTTAAACACTAGCTACACAAGTGAATTAAGTGACAGTCTAAATATTAGAAACATGTAACTATGATGTATGAAACTGTAGGCAGTTAGAACTTAATTGATAAGTACCAGCCAACGTATAATATTATAACTCTTCTGTAATAAATTCACTAGTATAAAAACTGATAAGAAATACTTAGTATGGATATGGACAACTGACAATTTAATCAGTTTGTTCTAAATGTCAACAAATTCCACAAAATAATATGTTTATTTATTTATTATTACTATCTACATAATATTTTATCAGACAATTTATATTTGATGAGAGTTTCTAGATTATTAACAAGCTCAATTCTTTCAGAATGTTTGTCCCACAATATCTATTTTATTTTATAATGAAAAAATTTTTAATCAATTTAATGTAATTTACAACAGCATACACATGATGTCTCTCGTCCCTTACCATTTTAAATAATTATATTTTATGTAAGTGAAAAATTAAACTTTTAAATGTGTTTACTTTTTTTGTTGCCAGATTTATTATTTATATTTTATAGTATTATGTGTATAATAGAAAATATATTATAATGAATAAATAAAAATATGCGTTTTACTCATAAATAATAATCAACCAATGAAAGATAATACTATGATAGTATTATCTTTCATAGTATTACTATCATATTATTTAATATTCTAAATAAAAAGATGAAAATAAATAAATAATATTGTGAAAAGTTTTAGTGTATTAAAATCAATATATATATTATGATATGTCTCCATTTAAATCTCATTATACAAGTGTTATATTTACTTATATACTATAATAAAAATATTCAAATTGTTTATATGATGGCAGTATAAAGTATTTAATATTATAATTATTACGCATTATTTTTATTTTTTACCTGATTGTTTCCTTGTCCATGACATAACTCTAAACCTACTAATGAAGGTGGTTGATGACCTCTGGTATCTAAGCAAGTTGTTTTGCCGATATTTCGTAACTAAATGTAAAACGCATGTTATTAAGTTGTAAAGTTTAAATATTTTAAACACAATCAAATAAATTACTTACCTCCCCCCAGTATAGATTTGGGGGAAGTTCAGGAAACTTTGTATACACATCATATGCAACATTTTCCATGAACCATGAAAAATCTTTGCATTGCAGTTTATCCTTCAATTCTAATTGTTTGGATATATCACCCATATCTAAGTAGCGTGCTAATGGTTCACGAGTGTAAAAAAATTCTTTATGTTTATTATCAAACCATGTCTCAATTACACGTTTGTAATTCTAAAACATTAAATATAATATTGTAAAAATAATATTTTAAAATATAAATGATTAGTAATATTTAATACATACATATGTTATCAAAGGTCCTTTCACCTTTTTACCAAGTTCTCCAAAATTATATGGCATAAATCCACGGTAAACGTGTCCAACTCGGGAACAAGGAACCCATTCAATGCTACCACCACACTGCCAAATCTAATGATAAAACATATTTAATGCTTCAAACTTTATAAGCATTCAATCAATAAAAAAATTATACTCTAATTGTAAACTAATAAAACATATATGTGATAATAATTTTACTGAATAAAGCTAAATTTGAAATTGTGTTAGTATATTGAGTATAATATAAACTTTACCTTAAATGACAATTCAAAATTTTCTCCTCCCCAAACAAGTAATCCAGGATCATATGCTCCGAGTTCTAGAAAATAATTTCTATCAATGGCAAAAAGACCACCTGCGTGAGTTGGCGACCTTGAAATGCACAGCATGAATTATTAATTTGAAATTATATGTATCTATGCATTTAGAAATTAAAAATTAATAATTATTACTTATAAGGTTCACTTTTGTAAATCCGTTTTCGTTCTTCTTTAGCAGGTATTTCAATTTCTTTATATAGCATGCCCCATTCAAATATACCACGGAATAAATGATCTTTTTCGTAAACTGGACGATACTCCCAAGTATTATGATCAATTCCATCAATCACAGGTACTGTCATAATTTTTCTGGTAACAAAAAAAGTAATTTTAAATCTTATGCATAAATGAAAGCTGAAAAATAATTTGTACCTATCTCGGGCAATCGGTGCAATTAATGGTGGTAACCAATTGTATCCAACTTCACAATGAGCATCTAAGAATAAAATGACTTCACCCCTAGCATTTGAAGCACCCTTTGATCGAGTTCTAATTAAACCTTCACGTTCAGAATTTCTAATTAATCTTACTTTACCATTAAACTTTTCAATATAATATTCTAGTTTCTTTTTTAAATTTTCTGAAAACAAATTTAATTTAAAAATGTTATAAATTTTCTTAATACCTAAGTACTAAAAATTACCTTTATTACTAAAGTCATCAACCAAAAGAATTTCTTCCAAAAATTGAGGTGGAGTTCTATTAAGAATACTGTGTACAGTTCTCAATAAAGATGACCAACCTTCATTATGAAATACTATTATTACACTGGTGCGTGGTAATTGCTCTGGATAAGTCCAATATTTACACCTGTGGAATTTAATTAATAAAGTAAAAGTTTCAATACATAAAATGTTTATAATTCAGTATTACTCCTCTTCGCGGTGATCGGGAATTGATCTATTCAGAGAGATATCGTCTGAGCAAGCCATGTTCATGCCGTACTCGGATAGAGACTGCAATGCTTCATTTTCTCGGTCACTCGGAACATGATGAGCTTTACCTTTTTCACCAGGACCCGGTCTATTTGTAGAAGTAGAATACTCAAAATTACCAAGGATTTGATCGCGGTAAAATGGTACCTAGAAAAGATAAAAATGCTTATAAAAACAAACATACAAATTATAAATATAAGTACTTACCTGATTTGAAAATCTAGAACGTTTGGGAAGTGTTGATTCATGTGAGTTTTGTATATTTTCCGAACGTTTGTATAAAGCCAATAATAATAGTAAGATAATAAAAGTACCAATACTAATTTTGGCAAATTTATTGCGTTTTAATTGAATAATTCTAAATCGTATAGACATTTTTGATGTTAGAAAATGAATACCTAAGATTAAAAATATGATTAATTGTATGTGATGTTAAATGCATTTAAATTTTAAGCATCTGTTTTGTGACATAAAATAAAAGTGTGTATACTTGTCTTATATTTTATAGAATAATTATCACATTAAATATTAATTTGACATTATTAGCATTTATTTACTTACATTAGCAATATCAAATGTATAGATGATGTAAGAATATTGTTAAGTAGTTTAGTCCAGGTGTTATATAATCGACTACAAATCGTATTAACGTATGCAATAATGGGAAGATGACATTTTACCAGAGAATATATGAGAATTTTTACATGTTTATGTATGTTGATTGTTGACGTATTAAATTTTAAATTTGATGGTTTTTGTTTGCGTGATAGTGAAATTGATGATAAGAAAAGTACTATCGATATTCAAAGACACACGTCGTAACCACGATTAATCGTGGTCGTAACTATAGGTTCTGTATTATCTATGGTAGTAACAATATGGTTATAGTGAGAAAATAAAACCACAAGTGATGCCAAATGTACCACAATTTCTGAAATCAATGGTACCACGTAAGATGGTATTCAATGGATGGTACACACATATCATATTATTTGCATGGACAATGGGACATCCACATACCCAATATACAATTTTTATTGTATTCTAAAATATCTACATCTACGTCTACATCTACATCTACATTTACACATATATATATATCAGGGCTTAAAACCGTTCTCAATAAATTCGGTAATTGGTAAATTTTTGAAAACTGGTTACCGGTTATAGTTTAATTTTGATTTGTGGTAACCGGTAACCGTTTCTTTCATAGTTATATAAAAGTATTTTTATATATCTGTGGTTTCTTTAAAAATTTCTCAAATATTATGACAACCGTTAATAGTTTTAAAACCGTTGATAAGGTTTTTTGGTGATCGGTTACCGGTTAAAATCCGTCTTAAAAAAATCATATTTTTTAAAAGTTGTTTAGGTGATTTGTGACTTGATGTTGACAACCTAATTATTATTATTACAAAATCAAAAACTTAATATTATGCTTTAATTTGTTCGATTTTCACTCAATTTAAATATTTATTTTTTCAAACTTCTTTAAAGCTTAAAATAATGCCTATCTTAAAAAATCAAATTTGCGAAGGTCAAAAATGTGTTTCTCCAAGTTTGATGAATGCTTGCCAGATATATACTTAGTACATCCCACTACATTACTCTCACACTTACTTCTGTTGTTACTTATATTACTTATATCATAAGTAAAAAACATTTGAACAACAGGGTTCTTCATTTTAAAATTCTATGTATAACAGACTTAATAGAGTTATTATTAAAATAACTCAGTTTAAACAATTTAAACATTAACCATAAAGTTATGACCAATGACCAAAGTATAAATTGTGACAGTGTGACAAGATATGATAATTACGTAAATCTCCGGCAATATTCTTCATTAAAATATCGTTAATACTAAATACTTAGTAGAATTTATAAGCCTCCATTCCACCAACTATTTCGTAATAGAAATCAGCGGGCGACGACTACAACGAAGTTTATGACGGTATATATAATATTATATAGATATACCTAAAGACATGTTCGATTTTCACAACAGATAGAGATACTCGACGACAATTAATTGGGGGAAATAATTTCAAAATAGCTGGAAAATTATATTCAACTATATTATATAACCATGACAAAATATTAATTAATTATTATTTTTAAATATATTTTCAATTTTGTGTTGTATATTATTCAAGCATTAAATACCACGAAAAATATTATTAATTATTTATATTATTATATTTCGGGAATAGGTTTTGGTTACAAAACCGTGTTTGAAAACACGAGGTAACCGCTTTGATGTTAATCTTTAGATATTTACCTTGATTACTGATAACCAAAACTAAAAGCGGTTTTCGGTTCTCAAATTATCGGTTTTTTACCGGTTTTCGTTACAAATCAGTTACCGTTTTTAAGCCCTGATATATATATTATATATATAATATTATTCACTCCCTGTAATGATATTAATATTAACTAGACTTTAAATCAGTTATTTTTAAATTCCTATACAAGAACTACTTGTGAGGGATCTTGTATTAAATGTTAAAAAGTTTTTGACACAGCGTATCATAGAAAAAATTAATTAATTGAAAATTTCAAGTGTCCTATAAATATTCCAAAATATTTTGGAAGTCAAACAATTTCTAAAATATCTTAATATCATTTTTTTTGGTAGAATTTACAAGTACTGCGGCTGTTAATTTTTCAATTAGGTATTTTTGGTATACAACACTTAATAAACAAAATGAATTTTATCATAAATGATATAATTAGTATAATATTGATATAATTGATATAATTGGTGTTATGAAAAATATGTTCCCGTTGTACGTATTTATTTAATTTTTTCCCGATTTTTTTTAAAAGGCACTGTGTAGTTTTGAAATACCAAGCATATATCTCTCTAGAAACCACCTTCATTATTTATTGTTGAAGAATTTTATTTTTGGTATAAAAAGTATCACAATCACTGTAATAGGTACCAATACACCTATTACTTATAGCTGAGAGTTTAATTATTTATACTACATACTTACAACAGTATCTATCAGGAAAAATTATACCATGACAGTGCTGTACCAGATTAGCCTATCCAGAACGCCGTGTGACCACGAAATTGTTATAAAAGTGTACAAATTATAAAATTAAATTGTCCCGCGTATTATTTATAATATTTTTTTCATAATAATATCGTACAAATTAAATAACTTTCGTTCTAATCAATATCTTTTAAAATGTGAAAATTGTCTGAAGTAAGACACATTAATTTGAGAAGTAATAAACTTATAAGATTTAAAAAAAAATAGATTTTAACAAAATATACCCTCATAAAAATGTTATTTTAAATTTTCATACAATATTTAAAAAAAGTTTATACCTTTTAAATTTAGAATGTTTTTACAGTTGCGTCAACTTTATTTAACAAAAAAAATGAGATTTCAAATTATTGTAAAAAATATCTATATTGTAATAAAAAAAATGTTTTTCTATCAACATTTTTCTAAAAACCGAATTTGCAAATAAGTTATTTTGAATTTTTTCAAAAAAATTGAAATCGCATTTAAATTTTTATTCTGTTCAGTATTGAAAAATAAAAATAAAAATGTTATATTATACCTATGTAGTGCACATGTCAATAAATTATAATATATTAATATACGGAAAAAAAATAAAAAAGTATTGATTAAAACAAAAGTTATTTCATTTGTCAGGTTCTCCTGTTACATCCTATAGATAATATTCACTCCTGTATCTGAAATGTGTTTAATAGTTTTACAAAGAATTTTAGTATTTTGTGTTGACCAAAAAGTTCAATTTTTCTAAAAAATGTGATTGTAAACAGAGTAATCTGTATCTAAATATATTTCACTGGATACTACATCTAGAGCTTATATTAATGATGTATATCATATTATATTATTTTTAATATTTATAGATTTTGGAAAATGTATGATTTCAATATTGTATTACATATATTACTGTATAATGTATAATATTTAATAGATACATATTATATCTTTTTAAAAATGATTTATATTTTTGTTAGTTTAAAACATAAAATGTAATGATAGGATGGAATACAAAATGTGATGTAAAACGATAAAAGTTTATACCCCTGATAATGAGCTCAGACTTTCGTATTTCACCATTTTGACTAAAGCTCTTAATCAGAATAATCTCTCAATTAACAGTGTCTGTTAACGACGGAGACCTTTCTCCCAAAAAAAAAGCCAATTCAATGATCTTTACTAATTATTGTTCTAATACTCAATATTAACTGGGTGCTTTTGTGAGAATTTATGACAAGAGCTTATATTTTTTTGAGCTAATAAATATGAGTTTTGTTTATAAAAGGAAAACTGGAACAGTTAACCAAATATCTATTGTTATTTATTTAGTATACATTTATAAGGATTAATACAAGAAAAGTCTCTTATTAAACACCACCGAATAGAAACTTAGTACAACACAACCTGTTGTATCTAAATTTATTTCACTGTTATTACTTATTAGTATATATTACAGTTATCAGTGAGAAAATACCGTTATAAAAATAAAACATGAATGCATTTATATTTGTATTATTACATAAGTATTTAATTTAAACTTCAATTCAGAATGTTTATCGGCATTAAATAAATATTGAATATATTTTAGTTCAATAGTATCATTGATAATTTCTATAAAATTAACTATAAGTATTTAGTATCACAATTAGATATACAGATAGGTTCGGATTGAAACGCATAAAATACTTATGATATAAACTGAATTTCATTCTTCATCGATTATTCAGTTTCTTTAGTTGAATATTGAAGCTAGTTCATTTTTACTGTAAGGAATAAATGTTTAATTTAATAAAGTATATTATATAGATAGTAAATCGTTATTTATGTTTATGATCAATGACCATTGATAAAGTTATTTTATCTGCATATGCCATTTACTGATTAAGTTTATCGAAATCGTTCTACACAAGTTGTATGTACGTATATTACTATATATTACTATTTCATGTTCTTTAAAACTTTTTATGTTTATTTAACACATGGCCGAAAGCGGGTACCTAATTCATTAAGTGTTATTTAATATAAATAGATCGATGTGGATTAGTTATTATAATAATATTAAATATTATCATTTATAATTATTAAAATGTATAATAGTATGAGGTGACTCAGACTATTACATTTTATAAATTTATACTGAAAGATTCGCTTTAGTTGATAATTAACAATTAATTATATTTACAAAAAAAACTCGGTGAAGGTTGTCATATTATATGACTATATAGTAAGTACAGGAATCGTATATAAAATGTTGGTATGTGTAAATTTATGTAATACGTTTGAAATGGAATGGATCCTAGTTTTGATTTTATGGGTGTATTATATTGTACTTATTACTTATTTATAGATAAAACTATGTCTTATTTATTATTGTTGATTTATGACACATTTATAATGACTACTTGGGCATCAAAACCCAATTTTTAAATGGACGTATCTAGATAACTCAATTAGGAGAAAGCAAATAGTCTTAAGTAGATACAAAATAGGACATTCGTATATCTTACCCACTATCATACTTAATCATTAATCACTGATTAGCATGGTTCAGATTTTATAGAATTTGCATATATTTCTCATAAAATCCTTAAGAAATATCAAAGTCAGCTGAAAATTTGTTTCATGATTCAGATAACTGTAATTAAAAACTTTATTTGCATATGTTTAGATTTTTAGATTTTAGTGCTATTTCTGGAATTATTGAGATATTCTTGCATTTTGACTTGTTTTTAATCAAAATTGATCATGTTATTTATAAAATAACATTAAACAAGTACCTAAATAATATAAACTGAGATAAATAAAATAACTACACGGACGCTTGGATGTGACTCGAGTATAGCAGTGTTTATTATTTCATATTATTTGATTTTAATTTTAGACTTTTGTCATCTATTGTTTTTGATGAGCCCCCGTTTTGTTATTTAACTCTGAAATCATCATTGAACGAATATTCAAAGTGTTGTATTCTGTATCAATACAGTCAACTATAGTGTACTCGTACTTGTTGGGTTTTTAGTTGAATGAGTTGTGGTTATTCTTTGTCACGTCTTAACTTGTACTTAAACTTTGTTTTAAAATTCCAATTTTTGCATATTTAGTGATATTTAAACCTTAAGGTGATATTATAATACATATATATTAGTATACATATGAAATTATAAGTGCTATAATATCACAACCTTGCTTTTTAGCAAGGAACTCAAACTATTGCGTGACACTTGCATAATACCCTTTACAATTGAACACATAATAATCCACTTTCAAAAATACACAACAGCACGCCATCTCCTCGACAATCCAAAAACACCAAAAAAAGCTCTCAAGTGTCATCTAAATAACACTGGAGGATATATTTAAGTTTTTTAACATATCTAATAATAATTGATAATATAGACCTAGATTACAAAAAATTCTAGCATAGTTAATAATTGTACAATTTTAATGTTTATATTATTATCTTATAGCATGTATAAATAACAATACATGCTATAATATATGCTAATAACTCAATACAATAAAAAGAAAGGAAGGAGATAATCGCTGAAATCGCTCTGCTGTACTGTTCAACAGTTGTAGTAGTCGAGTGTAACTCGTCATTGAGAACCTAGCTAGGTAACTATAATGGATGTGTTAAATTTAAATTCAATAATAAATTATTACATGTACGAAAAACGATTCTGAGCGGATATGGCCTATCTGCCTATTATCATATAAATATGTTACTATATTAATCATCACTGTAATACTATATAAACAATAAATAAGTATGATACTATACAATTTATATAAATGTTTTGAAAAAGTTATTGTATATACAAAATATACTGATAATAAGTAGGTAAAAGTACCACAAAAAATATTTTTGAATTACAAAAAAATATTTAAGATCGTTATTTTCTGTTTATATATTAAATAATATAAAATAATGAGTATAATGTATTTTTATTTTTTATTTATTATATTTATTAATATTTATTTTTCTTTTATATATATTTGATCAAACATCAAACCTCCTATAAAAAAAATAAGCATATATGTATAATTTTTAAATTTTTTGGTTCCAGTATAAACTACAATCACTTATTATGAGGAACCTACTACTAAATGTTCAAACCTTATCTATACAAATTTAATACTTAAAACATTTTCAACAAAATAATTTTCTAATTTTCATGATTTTGACTAATTTTAACTTTAAACGCTTATAAAAAAATATTGTGACTTTGTATTCTCGCTTATTTTTTAATTGGTAGAAGTACAACTTATGATGAGGGTCCTTACACTAAAATTTCCAAGAATTAGTCGATTTTGAAGAGATATTCTTGTATTACGTTTGAACATCCAATTTTGAGAAAATTGAAGTTGATACGCTCTAAAAATTCAATGTGACTTTTCAATAAACTTTTTTTAAAAATAACCTGGAACAGCTTATGAGGAATCTTATGTACAATTTAAAAGCTTTTAGACTTTAATAAAGAAAATTGTATTGATATAGGTAATCAGAAAAAAAAGAAAAACATTTG
The DNA here is from genome assembly GCF_001856785.1 of Myzus persicae. Lineage (NCBI taxonomy): Eukaryota > Metazoa > Arthropoda > Insecta > Hemiptera > Aphididae > Myzus > Myzus persicae. The sequence goes on along the minus strand of NW_019100559.1, from coordinate 621,693 downwards.
AAACTTTCAAATGTTTATAAATAATTTAGAAAGAGCTAAAATATTTTGAAAACTTTATAGAAAATGCTTCTTCAAATATTTTGTAAAAATGTTAATACTAATAAATTTAATACTTAAAAAAATTAATACTTCATACAAATTAAAAACAAAATCGATTTTGTGGAATCTGTATGTTGCTGAAATATTCCCGTTTTTCGCTGGTTTTTGTTAATTGTTCCAGATTATTTTAAAATATAGGTATTATTTAAAAGGAAAAATTTTAACATCCACCACTTAAAAATAAAAAATACCTACTAAATTATATTTGATATTCTGATCGAATCGGATACTATTCATTATTGAAGATTTGAGAATATTAATTACTGCAGTTACAAAAGGTAATGACCACGACATACGACGACATCATTGTAAATGTAAAACCAATACTATTAAGAGGATTCTACCTATGCGTTTGTTGTGTTCGCCTTACAAACGTAAGACATACCAATTTTTCGTTCACTAGTTTCAATAGCGAGCTGTTAGTTTTGATATTAGAGTAAATTGACCTATCATCAACATTTTAAGTAAGAAATTGCCCAAGTGTTGGCTATTTTTCGGTATTTTCATTTTAAAGCAAGATACATGGGTATGTAAAATATCAAAAATTAAAAATGCCAATATCTAGTTTGAAAATTAAAATATCGAATAAAAACCGACGTTTAAGCACAGCTAATGTTATTAATTAAAAGTTTGATAATAGGTCAATTTCCTATAATATCAAAACTAACAGCACACTATTAAGACTAGTGTATACAAATTTTCTATGTCGTATATGTGTAAGACGGGACAACATTTAATGCATGAGTGGTGTTCTCTTAAGTAAATATTAATAATTAAGTATCTATAGTAAAATTTTAAGTATTCTCAGTATATTTTAGTAATCTGAAATACCTACTTATTGTTATTCCATAACACTTATTATTGGTTATTTTTAGGTATGTATATTAATATGGTTTATAAAGTATTAAAGTAAGTATATACATATAGAAATACCTAATACGGAACATTAAGATACCTATATAGAAACTACACATTATTTTATTTGCATATACCTATACTACTCCAAATTCTTGCTTTAAGAGATTACAATTATTTAAACCAAATATTCAGTTATATGTATAGTAAATCTACGTAATTACTGTAGGTTTATATGTGATGTAGTTAAACTGTTATTAAATATTACTAGTTAAATTCTCACAGTTAATTTTAGATACCTACTTAAACCTAATAAATGTAGTGAGGAAACTATTGAGGTCATTCACCACTGGAGTTCTTGACCTTCAGATTAAACACTCTCAAATAATATACATCGTAATATCGTATTATTATCTAAGAACAACATTTAATTTTACATAATATCTAAGTATCTAACAATATTCCATTATTATTTTACAGTAATGTAGATAATTATAGCTTATACTCAATAACTGCTATGGTATAAACTACTATTCAGTTAATATAATTTACAAAAAAAAACATTCTATAATAATTAAAAATTAGAAAAAACTTGGATAGGTACCAATCTGTGTGTGTTATTACTTATTAGTTATAGTTAATACTTAAACAATATATATTTTTTTATACATAATAATATTTATTATTAGGATATTAAAAAAAATAAAAAAAATGTTCAGAGTTCATGATTATAAAAAATAATATAAAAATTAAAATGTTCCTTCTAATAGTTAAGCCATAGATTAATTATTAATAATTGTATATTTTATTAAAAAATTAAACTGTTTATTAAAGTATTTGAATTTATATATTTCAATTGTACTTCAATTTATTTTCTGTGGAACAATTTAAATTGTGATGATATTCCAACTAATTTGAAAAGAATAGTAGTAGTAACCTTAGCGACACAGCTGCATTGATTTATTGTTATTTTACTTACAACTTTCAGCATTATATCAATTGATATTTTTTTATGTAGGTACTTATTATAATCTTTTATACCTACTATGACAGAATTCCAGTCATATGCACTTAAAAAATCTACACGTGGCTATTTTGTAGGTTTGTTCGTTTCATGTACAATACCTGCATTATTCCGCTCCAGTCGATTTCTTTCATCGCCAATTTTGTGAAGAACTTTTGATAACAATATTTTGTATAATCAGTACAATAAAAAAACCCAAAAATATCGTTTAAAGTTTCACTTGTTATATTTAAAGCAGCTTTCTTTTTTCTATATATATATATTATATTATGACATCGCCGCCACTAACCGATACTATTCAGTTCATATATTATGTAACCTTAATTTCTATCACAGGCCACAACTGCCTCAATATCGGCATTATGGATAATAATACACATATTTATTTATTTATTATGTAGTACCTACCTATTTAGTACCGGCTAGATATTCTTCATCGCCTTGGCATCGATCATTCAGCTAATAGCTGCTACGTACTGTGAATCTTCGCCCTTGCCGAACCTAAATAATAACAGCCCTCGAGTTACACAGATTAATATTTTTTTTTATTGTGATTAGTCTTAAGAGTTACTTCTAGCAGTGGTTTATATTATTATGACGATCTCGCTAATGAGCCTGCGACATAGGTTTTCTATATACCATACCACACTTCAATCCACTCTAAAAGGAATTGGGATGGAATCTTTATACCCTCAGGCGTACCTAACTGTCAAAAAGGTGGACGATTTTATAGAGATTTCGATGGAGTAATTTTTTTTCATTTTCAAAATAAATGTTAAAAAAAATGTTTAATGAGATTAAGCAACTATCCTATACTTAAAACTACTATATTATATTATGCTTGACTCATATTATAATAAAGTACCTAAAATATATATAATAATAATATTATAATATTCTAAACTAAAATATAAACAGCCAATATGGTATAGTTGTCAGTATAAGACAGTATATCTTTGAAACTTAAATATTGCTCTACATATAAAATTATAAATATAATATTTCTATTTTTTCAATGAGTGATATATTTTAGCTTTAAAAAGAGAGACTAACTAACTATAATAACTGTCATTTTATGTACAGTATTGTATTACAATTATTTCAAGGAATCACTTAAAGTCTAGAAAATGTTTTAACATTGATAAAATTATATTAATGTGATTATTTAGTAATTTAGATTATGAACGGTTCAATCTTTTGACTTTCTTTAGTTTAACTTTAGTTTTTTAAAGATAATGTTTTAGTTTGCCAAAAATCAAAAAAATTAAATTCAAGGATTCTTTAAATTTTTTATCTTGACATCTAAAAATATTGGAGATAAATGCACAATCTTTTCGAATAAAACTTCAAAGTTCACATATTGATGAAATTGAGTACCTATTTACAAGAAATAACGATCTAGGTAGTTTTAGTTCTCTTGCTGCAATACTGAGCACACCTATATTTGTTGTAGCGCTCGACTCCTTTCACCACTAATTAGGTTTATGATTATTTTTTAAACAAAATGATATTTTCAATATATTTATATATTATAGGTACCACGAATATGATTCCACCGTAGTATACATACATGTATAGTAGATGTGTTGGTATTAATAACAATAGGCACTATTATATTATTAATATAACATGTACAATGTTTATAGGGACATTTTATTTTTTATAATTATTGCTGAACTAAGCAACGGTGGTTAGATCTGCTGTTAACAGTGATTTAGTGGACTTGAGACCCGAATGAAATGGAGATCTAGATCATGCTTATGACAGGGAAGAGTGGAAGAAATAAGTATTGACTGCAAAACGCCTATATGGTCTGTAAAAGCAAAAAATAAAAAAATAATGAGAAAATATACAATATATATATTAAATAATATTTAATCCATATTAAAAAAAAAATATACATGACAAAATAAAAAATAATAAGAGGCAAATTAAGTGATTAAAAAGTTACCTAATTACAACACTGAGCTTGACAGATAGCAACATTTAGTTTGATTTTACATATTTCTAATAGTACTTTTTTAAAATATACATTATAAAAATATTATAATATCCTTAGAAATACAGTCTTACATACCGTTTTCACCCATAATTGTTTTTTTGCATGCAATGATTTACCATTAATTCAAATTTCAAATTTCAAAACACTTCTTACTCAATAACGACTGACGAGGTAAACTTAAACTTATATACCAGGGTGACATCTCTAGTTTTTTTTTGTTTAAATTGAATTAATACTTTTTCATATAACATTAGTTTCATTACGTTTTTGAAATAAGGTGCTTTCAGACTGCCTAATATATTAAGTAGGTAGTAACTATTACTGTAACTACTATTATTCTGAAGATGATTGATTATTTGCTATTTTGAATTTTATAAATTTAATAATTAAGCTTAGGAAATTCGTATGATCTGATTATAGCTTTTTTATCATCTCTCTTTTGATGAAAAATTGCTTATACCCAGCTTCGAGTCCATTTTCTTTCATTTTCATGTAGATTTTAGGTGTAAAAAAAGTTGAGGCAAAGAAAATATTCGTTTCTTAAATTTTTAGATGATGTTATTTTTGTGGTCTAGGGAATATTAAATAAATTATCCATTCAACCATTTTGGAATTACTTATAAATTACAGTACCAACATTTGAATTCGGTTAAGATTATATTCAAGTAATTTATTATAATATGTGTAAGTACCTAATTGAAATCGCTCAATTTTGTATTCATTTTCTTAATTGAAAATAGTCGCATTCTAATCATATAGGTAAACATACTGTCTTAAACATTTCTGATAACATTCGATATTTCACCTGGATTCCTTAGAAATTGTATGTCAATGACCGCATGATCGATACGATACCTATATTATGCGTAGTATGTTTTTATATCTTGTTGGAACAGTTTCTTTGTGTTTCTTGTGTTTTTTATTTTTAGTAAATAAAAGGTTTTGATTAGATTCGATTCATCAATTAGAACAATTATTTGTAATCTACTTTGTTTTTAATTAATATATCATCTTATTTATATAATTTACTCTAATATTTATTGACATCAGGTATAATATTATACTCTCTGTAACGTCTCATAGATTAGAACTGTATCTTAATTTTCTCATTCCATTGTTAAATAAATTCAAATTATTTAATAAAAAGTAAATCATAATATTGTCATTTATCTTCTTTAATAGTAATGGAACATATTTTTTAAATTAAATAAATAAATAAAAAAATTTAATTAATTTTTTTGGCCCGTATATTTCATTGTGTCTTCTGCAGTTTTTAGGTCTAATAGTCAGGCTTTTTCAATAAAATATTATAGAATACATTTAGAAAAATATCTATTTTACTTTTAATTTTACTTTGAACGAGGAAGAAAATATAGATTCTCAATAATAAATGTGTACTTTTATTGCTTTTTTGCCGTGTGTTCATGATTTATATTATAAAAATTTTAATGTAGATACTAGATAAATTTATCAATTGAACATTTAACATAGAAAGTATCGTAAGGTACGTTTGAGATCGATAACAAAACCGTATTTTCATTTTTCCATTTGTATTATAGAAAACTTCTGAGACACCATAGAAAATAATAGCGTCTTTAAGTAATTTTTTACAATTACAGTTGAATTTGCTTAATATTAACACGGATAATTGATACAGTCGCGCTATTGATACAAAATGCATCAGGATAGGCCGTATACCTATTAAAACATTGAAATACAATCAGATTATTGAAACGGAACGATGGTTATTTGAAACAATTAAGCCAAGGTCTACGAAATCCATTTTAAGTCTATAGCCAATCTCTCGGAAGATGTGTATGGAGATTGGATTGACGTGGACTTAAACTTCGAAATTGTAGAGGTGACATAGAAGACAGCAATAGACCACCGTTGACCAATGAAATTGTGGAAACTTAACAGTTATCATAGTGTCTTCAGAAGAGCAGTCCAGCACAATGCAGATAAAAAAGAAAAAAACTCTTATAAAACATGGTCATAATGAACACAACAAAATTAGTCATCGATGGATATTGATATTTTACATAAAATTTAAAATAATATAACCGGAATAAACACTAATACAATAATATAATAATATACCTAATAATAAAATATGTAATATTTATGTATATAGGTAAACGCCAAAAATGGCTTCAGTACAGAATTATATGCATATACAATAAGTAATAACATAACAGAATACAATTATATATAACATACATTCTATAGTATTAAATAATAATAACTAATAAGATTAGTTAAAATACAATTTAAAAGGTTATAATATATAAGAATTTCGAAACAGTTAACTCATAAAAATACGGTGGATACTTACAAATTAAAGAAATCTAGCCCGGAATCATTACCCAACCACAAAATTCATTCTAAGGGATTATTATACCCATAATAAGTACGTTGGGTTTTGATAAAGAAAGTAGGAGCTTCGTGAATAATATCGAGGAACATTGAAAGAAATATGTTCTAAGAGAGAGGAACATGAAATTTTACCATTAATTAATTTATCGAGGAAGGAATGAAGGATATGTCAGCTTTTTAATAAGCTTTGAATAAATAATTAGGATATTTTGAATATCAATTATATTATAGTTATTTTCACTATTTAATATTTCTTTAAAACAAATAAATCGCAAAAATCTTCTTTGTTGCCTTTTGATTTTTTCAATATAACATGTCGAGAATGGGCACCATACGATAGACCAATACTGCAGTATTGAACTGACCAAAGAATAGTATAGCGTGTTTAGACAATAAATATCAGTAAAGGATGAAGTAGATATAATTAAAAGTCCTAGGGTTTTTAGAGCTTTTAAAAAAAATTTGATCAATGTCAGTGGAAAACAATAAATCAGATTGGAATGTAATACCAAGATCACGAATAGTAGTAACATTAGGTAATTTCAATATAATATTATTAATTGAATAATTAAAGTTCATTATATTTTTCGTACAGTAAAACGTAATTTTTGAACATTTTTAGACATTGAGCGTAAATTGACAAGATTTGAAACATTAAAAAATAAAATTGTAGTATGAAATAATACCTCGATACTTTTTATCAATAGTAAGTTCTTAATTTATTTTTTATAGTGTAAATGAAGTTAAATAAATAAAATTAATATAGTAAGTAATCGCCTATTCGAAACAATCGGTACATTTTGTCCTAGAGTGTTCCAAATATCCGGCTTTTACCGTAGTTCGATGCTATTTAAAAAATTATAATCTTAGACACCTAATAAGACGATAGGGTTTTTGAAAACATATTCTGACTATGTACTTAATAATGTAAATTCCAAGGTTGAGCTTTTTAGTTCACCGTTTTAAAGATAAAAACGAAATTTGAGGCTTATATTTTTTTTTAGAAAACGTTCAATTTATAATTAATGATGAGGTTTATAGCACAAGTTAATCGTAGCCTGTAGATGCTTGAAACCACTTGCCACTTGATTTTAGCTTTCAAAATGTGAATACTGTAAGTACTAATATAAAGTATTTTGTATAATATAATAATATGATGAACATTTTTACTCAACAATGTGTTTGTGATCATTAAAAGTAAAAAAAAAAAAACATAAAATTATACTTAAGTAAATGTGGATAATAGTTTATTGTATTTAAGTCCATAGTTTATAATATAGTTTTCAAATTTATAAAAATCATATTATGAATGACACTTTGTCTTGCGACGAAGTTAACGAAGTGAAACTAATGCCACGAACACCTTATGGCACTGAAACATGTTAATTTATTTACCATTGAAATATTTTAAACACGTACACTATTTTTATAAGTACCATAAAATAGAAATTGTTCAGGAGAATTATCATTACTCATTTATATTAGCATAAAAATACAAAATTAACGTTTATAATGTATACAATTATATAATGTACGTATATACTTTATACACAGATACACTTCTTGTTAAAGATGAATCAAAAAGTATTTTTAAATACCTTTTAAAAAAATTTGTATTTTTGTTTGTTGTGATGGTATTGTATAACTGAAACAGTTTGTAGACTTAAAAATATTCTGATCAAATAACTGTAATTGTATGAATGATATTTTATCGAGTAAACTTTTGATTTTATCATAGATTAATAAATCGGATAAATGAAATTAATTGTTTGTTTAAAAATTTTTTTCTTTTTTAAGTAGTCATAGTAAATTAGATACAATAATTTAAAACTTAAATGCAATTTTTGGAGCAGCTGGAAATAATATTATTAACTCTTGAGTATTTTTTTTTATTATACCACTTTGACTATATGTATATTCACTAAAAACTGTTTTAATTTAGTTTTTTTTTGTTTTGTAGCTAATGGCTTGAATGATAAATTATTTAGAACAATCTTTAATTTTAATTACGTATATTAACTACTGTAGTTGATGATAAATAATTAATAAACTAAATTTATTTTTAAAATTTAGATTTGTTATAGTTTCAAAATATTTTTTTTAAACCTATGTCACTTAATTGGTATATTTGTTTTTAAATTGGTAATAGTCAAAATTTGCTTAAAAAGTTAAAAGTTAAAATGAATCCAATGTTTTAAACTCAAGTCTCTCTAAATAAGAAGTGAACGAATATTTATGCACAAGTTTAGCATAATTTCTTAATTTGTAATCGTTTTCCTTCAATGTGATCAAATAATATTTATTTATTCAAATTTATACGATACGCAAGTTTTGTACATTGTATGACTGTAGTTCACTTGGAATTTTCTACATTTTATCATTTCATTTCAATTTAAACATTCCATTTTACACGAAATTGTCTTTAATATTTTCAAGTAAACAAAAGTAAGAAGATATTATCATTTGTTTTCTAATCTATCATTATTCATTATATTCATTATATTTAAATTTGAAATGTTTCTACTAAGAATAAAGTACAATTTAAATTTAAAATTTACCCTTGTCATATAAGCACATTACAACACTTTTTTTAAAATAATAAGTTGTCAATGTTGACAATATTTAGATTACAATTTATATGTGTAGTCATACAGAGAAAGATATAGATAAAAAGTGAGTAAGTGAGTCATGAGAGAAAGAGAAAACTTTGTACAATAGACTACGTTTCATGTATAAATTAAATTTAAAAGTTTTTGAAAATATTTATATAGAAGACACAAGATGTTTTGACGTTGTGTTTTCATAAAGATTTGATAACAAGTTTTATTTATTTTAAATTATCTTGGGACTAATATTTAGATTTTTATTATTACAACCATGGTAAGTTTTTGTTAATATGAAAGATATATTAATGGAATTTATTCCATAATTGGTAGGTACTAGGTATCATAATATATTAAAATAGTAGATAACTATTTATTGTTTGTTAACTATTAGCTTGACGATACTGTATTAAGATAGAGCCGAAAGTGAATTATTTTGATTTTGGTGTATTTATAAAGTTGAATTAATTTTTTTGAATATATATAACATTAACCTATGTATCTTAACAGTTAGGATTTCATGAAGTATTAAAAATAATAAAATATTATGATAAATAAATACTTAATAAATAATTATGATTATTAAAATTTGACTTTAAAAGTTGAATTTAATATATAATATATTGTATTAAGACAGTCAACAATTCAACATAATAATAGTAAGCGCGATAGTAGCTAACGCAAAAATCGGTACCCACCACGATAAGATCATTGTGTGAACAGACCGATTTACCCATGATAACTATTATGTTGATATTATTATTTTTAATCCTATTGTATGTTCTCATCAAATATGTGATTCCCACTTAGACACTTAGTTAATACTTAAAAATGTATGATTTCCAATCTTTCTCAGCAAAACATTATGGGGTTGAAGGTTTATACATATTTAATATTTTGATGAATTAAATAAACTATTAAGTTGTAAGTTGGAAATAGCTTTTGTCTTGCATACGACATTCCGATAATACTTATACCTATTTAATCTATAAATAAGAAATAAACATTACCTCCAAACATATATTATATTGTAAGAATTGTGGTTTTTTATAATATATTTTAAGTTTTACGCATCAGCCATCGCAAGATTGTAAATTGTGTGGCAGATTAATAATACGCTAAAAAAGAATGAAGGTAACAAAAACAATTTATGAGATAAATGGAATATATCATTATTAATAATAAATACCTACTTATTATTTGGTTCATTTGATATTAATAATAATATAAAAAATAATTATACATACCTATTTATTTTATTTTACTTTTGTGCATTAAATGATTAGTATTTTGTCATAATTCTGTAGTTTTTGTAGTTACGTATACAGTTCCATATACTGTGTAAAATACTGTATACATTTTTGATAAGTAAAATAAAAAATATTATTTGGTCAAGTGGTACATGAATATTTGTAAACGACGTAGGTGGTGCAAGAATGTAATAGGTTGAGGACCACTGTTATATAGTTTATGATGCCTGAACGTGAGTTAAATCAAAAAATAATGTATCCACATAATTAAATGCCTACTGTAAATCTTATTGTTTTACACAAATAAACGTTTTAGTCATGTTATTCAATTTAATTGATTTTTATATGTTATATTATTATTATTATTTAAACTTTAATACGCTATAATGTAAAATTAATGTATGCACCTTGTGAAAATCGTGACTATATTTTACAGCAGTACAGTTAGGTGGTTTTGTTTTTTTTGTAGCCAGAGTAAAAATTTCACGAGGAACCTTGTATTGAATTTTCAAGCTCTTTGTCCAAGGAACAGAAATGTTATCAACACATAAAAAAACTATAAACATTGCAATACCATGCAATTACGATGTGTAATAAAGCTTTCCGATTTTGTTTCATATGTCGTCATTTACACAGAGCTTACAATTTTGAATTGCTTTAAAATTTAATATTTTTCTCTAATTATTTGTTGTATTTTAGATTATGGTTCAGTTATTTAGAATCCTCATCAATCTAGCTGAATGGCGCAACTAGGCAAACTGAAACCTCAGTGTTACTTTTAATGAAAGGGTTCTATTTAAAGTTTTTTTTTAATTTCTTACATTTATCCACAACCTCGAAAATAAATTTCAACTTAACTATTAATTTTAACTCATTAAAAAAAATAAATCTATCATTTGAGCTAATTATCTTACTAATAATGTGTAAAAATTTCAAAGTACCTACATATTTGTACCTTAGGTTAGTTTGAAGTTGATCGTGAAATAATAAAAAATAAGATGTACAAATTCGTTAAATACTAAAATTTGTTTGACACTTCGACGTATAATAATTGGTAGGTCAACTAATTACGTCAGATAGATAGATAGATATTAGATAATATTATAATAACCATAAAACCGTGTTCATTTAATGATGTCATACCTATCATAACGTATGTGTAAGATAATTTATTACCATGGCTGTATCACGGGGAACAATTTTAGTAAGTCTTAAAGCTTTAATCCAGTGGCCTCTTTTTAGTTTTCAGAAGGTTTCAATTTTCCGAAATGTAAGCAGATATTTTTTTTTGGTCGTCAGGCTACATTTTCTTTATCACAGTAAGTACATGTATTGAGGGATCATATATTTATTATTTTGACGAATTTAAGAAATATTGAAAGTTGGAAATGGCTAAAGTTATAAATAGTCATTAATAATATACATTATCTATATGCATATTACATTATATATGCCTTATGAATTTCATAATATATTGTAACTTTTATACATCGGCTGTCGGAGAGTTTGTAAATTTTATGACAGACCAAAAAGATACAGAAAAAAATAAGGATCCCAAAGTACACCCTACACCCCTCCCCCCACAAATGGTGACCCTGAAATCTATGCATATTAAGTATAATATAGACATTAAACATAAAGCTTCCAATCCTTTAAATACACATCTTATGAATATGTTCAAGTATGTAGAATAACGCTTAAAAGTATTTAAGCATATATTATTATGCTGTTAGTATATGTATTAAGTACAGTGACATAGACTAGAATTGTGTAGGCTAATGGTGGGTGTGACGAAACTATAGGATTTCCAAGGGAAAGCTTTTAAGGACTTTATAAATGTTTTAGAAATCCAAATGTAATAAAAAATAATGCTTTAATATTAAACATATATTATTTATATTAGTACGTTGGTAATTGTTTCGGAATCGTTCATCCAAAAATGAACACTTAACAAAAAATGAAAAAAAAATGGAACTATTCATTTATAGTTGCATACAAGTATATGATTTTCTTTTACTTTTTATTAAGAAAATTGAAATAAAAATAAAAAACATACGAATAAAATATATCAGAAATGTCACTAATCAGTTTGGGGTACATACCTATTGCCTATTGGCTATTACAATTAATAATAAATTATGTGGCACTTTAACATTATTTTTATCATATAATTTATAGACAGAAATATAGATGTAGATTATAGATATCGATTTTAGTATTTTTCAACCATAAAAACAAAATCAATTTATATTTATATATTTTTTTTGTTATTATGGCGACAGAGATTGTCATTTATACGCTTTAGAAACAGTATCAAAAATGCAGTCAGTGGCTTTGGGAGGCGCGGTCGTACGCTCAATCTGCGGCAACGCTCGTTGCTAGCACTCGGATGGGTGACCACTCGGGTTTTCGCAATACATCCTTGCCACACACAAATACGTGTTGCAAATACACCGTTTCTCCTTACAAATAGCTGATGGCCACAATTGCCAGGATTTAGATAAAAAAAAAAAGTAAAAAAATTACAGTCATAAAAACTTCCATTTAAGAAATTGTTTAAAATTTTAAATATATATAAAATACAGTAAGGTTATCAATTAGTTTATTCAATTAAAGATTGTAACTACTTCAATCTAAACCTACTCATTATTATGGAATTAATAAATATTTATAAAATATTCAATTATTTATGTACAATAAAAACATGAATGATTTACTGTCACGATTTTTTTATAGGAATCGTAATCATCGAAATCATCGTGATTACATTTCTATAAAAAGCATAAAAATTCTTTAATAGGCTAATACAACCTAATATAAACAAAGTATAATAACAATAATTAATGAGAATAACATATACATCTACACTTCCAGCTGAATAATGACAATTTTAAAATTAATTACCAACACCTGATCATCAAAAATACAGAAAAACAACATAATAATCAGGCCACTGACAAATCAAGCATGGAGTGCAAATTAACATACCCAGACAGTATCGACAGTATACGACCGCATCTGTGTCCACCGATTCCCACTTACCTACCTAAAAACATCACATTCGATATCATACTCAAACTAGAATACCAGAATAGTTACGAACTGTTAGAAATCAGCTATCCAACTAGTACAAAATTTGAAATATCTATAAAATATCAGGTTAAAAATAAAAGAACACATAATTTTGAAACAGCTAGGAGATTCATAGAAAAAAAACCGAAAATGTTAAATACCTCTAGCTTAAAAAGCGTCAAAGTATTTTGAAAATTTTAATATTTGGTGATAATTTCCGACGCTTTTGAAAGCTACTGGGATCTGAGAGTTTATTGCTATATATAGGTATGTATCACTCAGCTTAGAATCAAAAACGTATGTTAGGAAAAAAAATATTAATACGGTAAACCCAATTCGAAACTAAAGGGTATTTTTATATTCTATAATCTATAATATAAAAATATATATAATAACTAAAGAATAATAACAAAATATAAAGGGGTCATTACTCTGATACAACGTAGGTACTATAGGTATACAACGTTTTAATAGTTATCACTTATCATACCCCACATAACAGTATATACCTATAGGCTATAGTAATAAGTAATAACTAATAAGTACCTTATAAGTAATAACATATGTACATAATAATTCCGTTACGAATGTTATGACTAATTTCAAGTTCTGAGTAAGTACCTATATTATAGCTTTTGAGAGATACTCGTCACTTATTGATAATAATTGTATTAAGATATATGTAATAGCCGATACATATCACTATCAGTAGACTTAGGTGATTTCATATATAAGCTAGGTAGGTATATACTATAAATGATTTCAATCATAGATTATTAAAACTGTAATGTTTTCCCCCTTTATTCATATCGTTTGGTTAAATATAGTATGGAGCTCATACATTTTTTACGATTCAAAAGTCATAAAATCACTAGTCTAATAATTTATTGTTATAAAAATAGTATAACGTTTATTATATTGGTACTAATAGTTCATGAATCACGAGCATAAAGCATTATGAAGATTATTTTTCATGTATATTATTTATGATACTTAAATGTATGATATAAATATGATAAATATGAATAAATAACAGTATGAATTTCGAGGCATTGATATAAAAGAAGTGCCTATTCCTGGTATAGGGCATATGTTATTCATTTGGACGCACTATAGTTTTCACACAATTTACAATTATATGCTAAACCTACTTATATGGAGTAGGATTATGCAGATTACATTAATACCTATGTAAAGGATGTTCTATATACACATTATTACTATTTATTGACACAAAATACAATTATAGTTACTAATCGTATTGAATAGTCATAAATTACGGCGTATTAAGTCGTTCATTACTCTCATTTTATTCGTGTGATAATATTTTATTTATTTTTTATAATTCAATTGAAGTTACGATAAAGTTAAAAACTTAATCAAATGACTTTGTCGTTGTTATGACGTTATGTTTCATATTTAACTTAGTACACATTATTATAAATTAAAAAATTGTTAAATAATGTATTTATAGTATTTTTCGATCGATAGATATAAGTAAATTATTAATTAGGAGAGAATAATTTACATTTTTTAACTAATTGAAACTGTAGCATGTTGTCTTTTTAGTTTCTAAATAAATATGATATTGTCTACCTTACAGCTGAATTCGAGCCGATATAACAATGCATAATATTTAATTTAGGTTAAAATGAATTATGGATTAAGTTGATACATATTAATTGAGAAAGTTAAACTATTCACATACACGTGTTTGAACCATCTTATTAATTAATTATAATGTGAGTCTTAAATCAGTTGGCACATATAGTCCACTCAATTTTTAGACTTACTCCTTATCTACTTTTAATGGATCAAACCCATCCTTATAATTATTTATTAAGATAGTTTATGATCATTAATTATTGAAATCATTTTTCAAATACTACTTATATACCATATATTTAAGTTTAGATTATATTGTGCGCTGAATTTTTAAAACGTTTAACAACATTTCAGTGAAGGTTATGTATACATTAACAATATTATTATCTTACACATGAATTAATAGGATAAATTATTTTTTTGGGTTCGGCCTGCTATTCAGGTGGGATTGTGGGAGTATCCATAGTATAAATAAGCTCCTAGGTGACCGTTATTGAATTAATATGCAATTTAGTAAGAGTTGAATTTATCATTATTAAAAAAAAAAAATATTTTAAATTATAAGTATTTAGTACTTAGTGTTATAAATAATCAATATTGTGTATGATGCCATACAAACCACTTTAGATTCTGAGTTGAGCGATGAATGTATTAATTGTATAAAGTGTTTATTTTTTTTTAGTTTAAAATTTTGTTTTTACTTTTGTGTTTGTCATCACAGTTTGGGGCAATAAAAGTGCTTCGATTTTTTTCAACAGAAACTTTTCTGGTAGGAAAATGAATCTAGTTGGTGTATTCGGGAAATCAAAATTTAAAATTCCCAACAATTTTCAATGTGACATGAAAAACAAACAAACAATTAAGGAAAAACTGGAATTTTTACTAACCAGTTTTCGAAAAAAAAAAGATTTTAGTTTTTAGGGTAACTTTGAAAAGATGACCATAGATGCATGAAATTTTCACTGTATGTTTGTGTTAAAATTTGCAATACATATACCATACAATTTTCAAAATATTTTGACAAATGTTAAAACTATATAAAAACTATTTAGAGGCGTATGAAATTTTCGAATCATGTCTATAAAAAAATGTTAGCCAGGTCAAAAAACTTGAAAATATAAAACAAGATTCCTCATAAGTTGTTGTTGGTGGAAATTAAAAAAAAAACTGAGCGTAAGTTCACAATAATTTTAACGAGCGTCTGAATTTCAAATTTTGTCAAAATACTCAAAAATCACGATTATTTGCAAATTATTTTAAGTTAGAAATTCACAAAAATTTTCTTTTCATAGCTAAGATTTGAAGATTTAATTCAAGATTCCCTATAAGTTTTTTTACCTTTATCAAACAAAAATTCTACCGGAAAGACAAATTAAATTTTTATGAGCGTTTGGAGTTGAAAAACATGAAGTGAAAACATTTTTAAAATATTCAATTATTCATTAGATTTTTCATGTAGCGATTGTCTTATTTTATTCTAATTCAAAAACTGTAGGTTTTTGAAATTTACACCATATTAATTTATGGTTTTATCAATTCATATACTTGACAAGATTTTCAAAATATTTTGACTTTTGTTGAGCTATTTTCGGACATTTTCAATTTTTTTTTTTCTATAAATGAATATAACATTTTATTTGTTTGTTCAAAAAGCTTGAAGATTTAATACAAGGCTTCTGGTATATTGTTACAATATCAGTTGAAAAATATTAAAAAAACATAGGTTTTATATATTTTTTTTATAAGTATTTAAAGTTCAAATTTTGACAAAATTTCTCAAATAGAAAATTAAAAAATGAATTTGTAATTAAAAATGTATTAAATGTTCAACTTTTATAGCGAAGGATTGAAAATTTAAAACATGGTTTAACTTAAGTAGTTAATTCTTTAACCAAAAAATCTAAAAATCAATATAGGTAAAAAGTAAAAACAACTTTTTTAATAGTTATTTTAAGTTCAAATTTAGACGAAACTACATATTATTTAATTACACATTATTTTAGTCATTTTCTTGAAATTCTGTTCAAAACTGCCCAATTTTACAAAAGTATATATAATATTTTTCCAGCATTTATAATAATTTAAGAATCATATTATGAATAATATTAATTCAACTTACCGTCTACCATATTAAAAATAAGTAATAACAATATAAAATATCTTAAATTGACATACCGTCTCCACTCAGAATCGTTTTTTGTGTACGATGATATAATATCATTGAATTCAAATTTAAAACAATCCATTACAGCAATTTTTTAGAAATCTAATGCATAGCAGAGCGATTTTCACTTACCTTCTTTTTTATTATTAAAACTGTTAATTACCTATGAATTAATTTTATTAGTTTTTAGTGTTTTTTTTTTAAATTATAAAAGTGCTATAAAATAATTTATGAAGACAACTATACTATTTGGAAATATTGTGAACAAATACAATAAAATAACTTTATAATACGTTTGTGTATTAATATGTCTTTTGAGTGCTACTTATCAATAAGTAGTAGGTACACAGTAGTTAATAAATAATAATAAATAATAATAAAAGGTAATTATTAATTTTAATTCAAAAATACTTCCAATATTTCCATAAAGCTTTTCATTTTTACTGTACCCATTGTACCACTGTACATTGACGCTACGCAGTATACTTTATTTACCATTTGTATTATTAATGCTGTAATATCCATTTAATAATAAACACTTAAAATGTTTATCTAATTAAATCGATATTTTAAGGTTTATTTTGCTTTTTCTTTATTGATTATTTATGTACCCGACGTAGTTAACAAGAATCATTTTAACATGATTTTGAAAATTGAGTTAGGACCTAATAGGTACTCAGGGTACTCTGATTCTTTAAAAAGTGCTTAATACAAGTCACTATTGTATGGTTAGATAGTAAATACATTATATTAAACATTTTTGTATTTTTGCATCATAACTAAAATAAAATATTTATATTTGTTTGTTATTTGTGGAGTCCTCGTTAGAAAGTTAGCTACTGTCATTGTACAATTATACAAAAATGCTTATATTATTATACTATACAATTTTAAAATACTGAATCCAATACCAAATTATAGAGGTAACTGTAGATGAGGTCTGAGTTACCATCAGTTAATTCCATTCCTATAATTCATGTGAGTAACATAATTAAATACGTATAATATCTATGTACGTAAAGTACTAAAATATTTTTTCAGTAAAAATAAATGTGAGTTATTAGAAATAATCAATTATATATTTTTAATTTTGCAAATTAATTAGCTTTTTTTACAATCGTATTCATGGCATGGTTATAAGAAAACACGTACGGACGTACACTAGTACAGGTTATACGAGTTGTCACTATAGACAAAAAATAATGTTTTTCATTTTTTTCTCGTTTTCCTGCTACATTTTACTTTAAGTGTAGTTACACATCTTTGAAAAATATCAAAGCGGTGAAAATGTTAAGGTTTTATAACGTAGGTAATTCAGTTGATTTAACAATAACTGATTCTGCTATATTCTTTACATTTGTTCTTATTTACATTTATTTTTAAAATGTTTTTGATGTATATAGCGCGAAATACAGTATTTGATTCTTCAAAAGTAGTTAAATTTAAAGCACTAATATTAGGGTCATATTATTTACTATATAGTGGATCTGAATTTTAAACACTTAAATATTAATTCAAAAGTAATCTCTATTTCTAAAATTTTCTTTTTGAGGATTTTTAAACACAACTAGTTATAAAAGTAAATTTAAAATTAATTACTATCCATATAATTTTTTTCATACTGTTAACTATTTTGAATTTTTCATTTTTCATTTGTCAGGTCTTTCTGTTACATTCTGTATATTTTTTTTTTTAAAAAGTATAGATTTGTATAATATGTATAAAGTAGGTAATATATAACCTGTATGCTGTAAGAATACAAACAATATTGTAATCATTTAAAACTGAAGTGTGATTATGTACCAATATAATTTGTTAGTAGGTACTTAGTGGCACTTACTAATAATTTATTCAAATTATATAGGTACTTTCGTAATATGTTTATTGTTTACAAATTGTTTCTTATTA
Source organism: Myzus persicae (assembly GCF_001856785.1). Classification (NCBI taxonomy): domain Eukaryota; kingdom Metazoa; phylum Arthropoda; class Insecta; order Hemiptera; family Aphididae; genus Myzus; species Myzus persicae. The sequence goes on along the minus strand of NW_019100559.1, from coordinate 602,735 downwards.
ATTTATTGTTATTTTTCTCCATAAGAATGACGAATAATTATTAAGTAATTATTAATCTTTTATCCGTAAATAATACTGAATATAACTGAAAAATTATGTTTTTGATGATATGATTAGTTATGTTTTTGTTACTAATTTACGTACAATTATGATTTTTTGTGGTTTAGTACTTTTTATACATCTTTTCATTTTGAATAAAAAGATATTTATTTATTATATTATATACTGATATGTTCTTTTTTTTTTTTTTTTTAATTGATCCTGAGCCCGGCAACTGTGGCCATTAGCTATTAGTAGGTACTGTAGGTTTTTGTATTGATGGTTTGTATGTTTTTGGTACGGTAGGGGGGAACACGTGTGTGTTTGTTTTGGCAGAATTTCGAATGGGGCACCCGTAGGTTTCTGCCATGCCCCGGGGGTGGGGGAAGGCAGCACTTGCTCTCCGGTCACCGCGACTTGTCCGGAGAAAAATGCCGCCCGGTGGCCGAGGATCGAACCGCGACCGGCTGAGTCGCAGCGGAAGAGTCAGACCACTCGGTCACCTCGTCCCCCCTGATATGTTCATTGTACGATTTATCATACAATTTACAATTACTACAATATACAGCGTTGTCTTGTGTAATCTAAGTTATCCAATCTTAATAATTATTTAAATAATTAAAGGTATTAGTAAGTATATGTATATTTTGTTTTGCCAAAATATTCTCGACGACATGAGCCATTAGGTTTAAATGTATTTTATTTAATAATTTAAACTTAAAAGTATTTATATTTTACTCATGAATTTACAACTTTTAAAATAGTGAAAAAATTTGCTAAAAGAAAAAATATTCTTATAATAAAATATACTACGGAGGTAAGTGAATGGATTTTACTGAAATGTTAATTACACAACTTAAGGTTTAATGAAGCTTTTAAAAGGATGATTTTTTTTACTAAGTGTTCTTTAAATGTTTCAACATTTTATGTCTTAAACTGTATAAAATATTTTGAATATATAATTATCAGGAAAAATACCTGTATTGAAAATCAAACATAAAGACATTATACAGATTAAAAAACTATTAAGATTTAAAAGTTTTAAATTTGAACATAATATAGTAGGTACCTATAGGTATCTTGAATTTAAAAGAAAGATGTATCATTTAGATTAATGAAATAAAATATCTATAAAGGCAAATATTCAAGCCTAAGCAAGTTAATGATAATTTTAAACTGAGATAAGCTAAGTTGATACAAAACATTTTAAAAAGTTTAAAGTTAATAGTTTTCCTATTTTTTTAAACTCAGTAAAGTTAAAAGTTATTTTAAAACTTAAAATTAACTTATTAACTTAAGTTAAGTTAAGTTATTTATTTATTTATTTTTTTAATACATAGAAGAAGCTAGTTATATGGTTTAAAACAATAAAAAGTAAATGTTTATGCAATATATATAATCAAAAATAATTGTATTATATTTATTATTTGATTATTTATAAATGAACAAAATTAGATTTGATTAAAAGTAATTCGTTATTTATTAAGTTCACATTAATAAAAATCAGTCAAGTTCAAAAATAAGTTAATGAAAATTAAATTTAAAAAAGTTAAGTTAAAAAGTTAAAATTAATTTAACTTTTAACTTAACTTTAACCTTTTAACTCGTTTATTCCCAAGCTTGCAAATATTTATGAATACAAAAATTATTTGTGTAATAACTAATAATTAAAAATGGCTAGAGAATCATGACCTCAAAATTATATAAAGTTCCTAACATTATGAAACATATTATTGAGAAAAATATTATTTTTCAACAAAATATGTCATTCTGAAGTAACACATTTCAAAAAACATGTATTAAAACAATATTATATGAAAACATTATGTATCTATACACTGTAGTACTGCAGTATACATAGGTACGGTAAATAGTTATTTACACTCGTTTAATAAGAAATGTTTACACAATTATTTTTTATGTACCTTCTATTCAAAGTATGAATTTGTAATGTGTTTTTGTAATTTAATTTTGAACAATGCCAATTAGTGAATAACCTCTTAAATGTGATATACACATTTTGTTGACGTTATTGATTATTATATATATTATGTAGTCATTTAAAATGTACATTATATTACCTACTATAATTTATAGTTTATAGCTTTATAGCTGTGTCATTATTTACTTGAATTTCAAGTCATAATTGTATTTCCGTTGGTTTTTTTTATTAACTATATTCCGCACTATTATTATTCTTAATTATGTGTAATCAATAATGTATTATGGTATATCGTATAAATAAATACTTGGAATCATAAATGTTTATAGTTAAACAGCAAATCTCATCAGTTACTTATAAACATTATTTTTTCGTGGGTGCTACACTATTTGCTGCTTGTCTGTGATCAGGTACTTCCGTGCCCGCCGTAAACAGTCCGCTCTCCATTACTGTGTGCAGTAATATTGTCGATAGTAGTAGGTACATGAACTGTTATTAAATATTAATTAACTTTATTAATCACTTAACAATTATTCACAAGACAAAAGACAAAAAGCGGCTAAGTGAGTAACGCTCTGCTGTACATTAGGTGTATAGGAATGTCGCTGTAATGGATGTATTTATTTTTAACTCAATGATATAAAATCATTGTATACGAAATATGATTCTGAGCTAAGATGGGTCTGTCAGCCTATAATATTACTAAGTAGGTATATTTAATGATATTATTGTGATCAAAGTAATTTACTATAAAATAAGCATAGTACTATAAATTATAGTAGGTAGGTTAAATTATATTTGTCTAAAAAATTGTATTTCAAAATGCCATTGTGTGTATAAAATATAATAATATTTACTCTAAAAGTTTCAAGTACCTACCCACGAATAATATTTTTAAATTACAACAAAATTACTAAAACGTTATTCTTGGTTTAATTATGTAATTTCGTTCAAATTTGAACTTAAAATAACTATAAAAAAAACTTTGTTTTATATTTTCAAAATTTTTTCGTTACAGAATTAAATACTGAGCTATACAATTTGAAAATTTTATAGATTTTAAACTATAAAATAATTTGTAAATTTTGAATTTGATGAATTTTGTCATAATTTGAACTTTAAATGCCTTTAAAAAAGAATTGTGCTTATGTATTTGTAATATATTTTAACTCCTGTTGTAAAAATATAATAAACAATATAATATTAAATTTATATTACATTTTTAGCTTAACAAATAACATTTTATTGACATTTATAGAAAAAAAAAAAACTAAAAAAATTGAAAAGTGAAATGCACGTAAACAACTCAAAACGAGGCAAAATATTTTGAAATATTTTTCAAGTACCTACAGGAAATGATAAAAAAAACATTAAGTGTACATTTCAAGTATCTACGTGTATAGAAAATGCAAATATAAATATTCAGGGAAAATGTCATGTATCTATAATCATTCGTGTTAGAGTTACACCAAAAACCAAAATCGTTTTTGAGTAAAAATTTCCGCTTTTCCTTCATTTTTTTTTGTTTTTCCCATTGCTTTGAAAATACTTTGAATTTTAAATTTTGACCTCTAGAATGCAACAACTAGATTCACTTTCCAACCGGAAAAGAAACTGAAGTTGAAAATCGATGCATTATTTCGACTACTTATTGTGTGCACAGACACAAATAAAATAAAAAAAAACAAACCACATTATTGTAAAATCAATAAAATTCATCGTTCCACTCAGAATCCAAAATTGTTCACCAATAATATTCTCAAAACCGCGATACATATAAGTAGACTGAAGTGAATGTATTTAGACTAAGAGATATCTGATATGGAAACTCTGATAATAAATTACTGTCCACCTATATCTCATCTCTAAATGGAAAATTGTACATAATACTTAGGTTCATATTATTATTATTGTTCTTAGATCTAAGATAAGTATGTTTTTTTGACACGATGGGCTATACCTATCTACTAAAATAGTAATAACTCGTCAAATCTCCGATTAGGTTTTATTAATATAAATTATCTCAAAAGAGCATAATAATAATTATACTTGTATTTGTCAGTGTTTTTTTTTCACCAGTAGGTACTTATCATCGTTAAATAATTTAAGGCAATTTATATTAAATATTTTTTATAACTATAAAAAAAAATATGCATAGTAAGTATTTAAATAAACCATGGGTATTTTAGCATTAAATCATTTTTTAATATATAATTACCATAGTTTACGAAATAAGTGTGTAAGCGTAACGACATATGACAAGATGAAAAATAATAATAATTAAATGTAATTTTAGAGAGCTAATGAACGACATAAATAAATTATTAAGTTCCAAACTTTTGTAGTGACCACTATCCAGTTATAATAATATTTTCATAAATATTATGATATTTATTATTTATTTTAAAATTAATTTAGCTGGTTGTCAACACTGAGTAACCTCCCTAATCTTAAGACTCATTGTTAATTATTATTTATTTAGCTTTTCAAACCTATTCACTGCAAAAAACTGTATAAATTCTAGATTTATTTGTAACTCTATTAAGATGTAATCAATAAAATATTATATTTGTTCTATAGCAAATTAATTCAGATATTATTAAAAAAATTATCAGCATTTGTTAATATACATTATCATTCCGTTACACTAAAATTCCTGTTTTTCTGTAAAATTATGAAAGCTATATGCCTATATATATTTATCATTATTAATCTTCTATACTTATTGCATATTTTATTTAAAGTATAAATAGGTAAGTACTTACGTACAACACCAGTGATTACATATTATTTATTTTTATATTTTTATCTTATGTATATTATTTTTAAATAGATATAATAAAACCCCTCCTCTATAATATTATAATCTATATTATAGTCTACATTATTTATAATACCAATCTAATCTATTGATATTGTTATTTATATTTTCCCAGATTTTTCGTTTTGTTTTAGTTTTCTCATATTCTTTATTTACAAAAGGTATTTTATTGTTTCGTTTATTGGTTTATTTATAAGATGTACTTGGTAGATTAAAAAAAAAATTGTATGCTGATGAAATGTTAGTTCTGTACTTTGTGCCAATATTAAAGTCAACATTTTCTATCGAATTTAATGGACAATCATGATTTTGAGTTTTTAATTAATAATTTATTACCTACTGTGTTTAAGCTACAGGTCGTTGATAGAATGTAGGAAGGCCTAACCTAATTTAACCATCTTTGTTAATTTTTATTATACTCGTATCATCAACTAACTAATCGATGGTTTTATTGGAGGGGCGTACAAATATTGTTCCTTTTTACAATCCCTAAGCGCGTAGGTAGTAGCTATAATACCTAAATATATGCAGACATGGGCATGTTATGTAGCCATTTAGGTACTCAACTAGTTGTAGCTGGTTACAACTAAAATTGTGTATATAATTACAAGATAAAAGTACTTTGGAATTTATAACTGGTTACAAGTTAAAGTTAAGTAACTTGGTTAATTTAAAGTTGCAAGTAGGTAGATACTTAATAATTATTCATGTTTATCTTTCAATAAAATAATAATACTATACTACAATAATATATTTATTTGTATGATTTTATGATACATATGTTTGTGAGAAAAAAATATGTATTATGTGTATACGTTATAAGATATGACTAAAATTTAAAATTATTCATATTGAAATATTTACTAAACAATTAATTACAAAATATAATAAATAATATGCAATGTAAGATCATCTTATAAAAATAAGATTTAAAAACATCAAATAACAAACTATAATATATTATATTGACACGAAATATCAATAACACAGTTAAGTCTGTACACGTGGCCACACGGAAAATACTTATACACCAAATCCTTTAAACGATATAAAATAAAATAATACATTATCCATTTACAAATACAAATACAAATACCCTCATATATTTGTCAATTTGTGATATTACTTCCTACATTATAAAATATGAAGACTGGAGATAAAAATAAACACTATCTAGTTGAGTGTATTTCATCTTTTTCAACATAATATGATCAAATGATTATTTTCAAGCTTTAAATCAATATAGGCAATAATTTTATCGTTATAAAAAAAAAAAATCAATTTTCATATTATCTTGTTTATTAGGTACATAAAATATTTTAATATTTATAAACGACAATATAAACGATATTCACATCGCTCAATTATCATTTAAATGTTGACCTTAGATACAAGTATATTTTAATTAATATTACAGTAAAATGTTGACAAGATAAATTCGAAAATTAAAATTACTTGAAAATTATGTAACTGATTAAAAGTTAGGAGCTACAAAATATGTGACTTGATTACGTTCCTACCTTTGGTACATATGTAACTGATTATTACCCAACCCTGTCTATACGCAATGTTGATATTATACACGACTCATATTCTGGACCATAATAATTAATATAATACAGCCGTATAGGTATAGTGTTCAATTAACGCGCAATGAAAATACCCGAGAAAAACTCATCTCTCATCCGCATTGTCGGCACACCCGCCCTTTACCTTTCTTCGTTTTCGCCTTTATCGCCATGTTATATTGCGGAAGACTTTGTTGAGCAATTGTATCTCTTCCCCTTTCGTTTTGATTGCGGCAAATCCCCCCGGACTGTGCTGCTGCTGCGGTGTCGGCGGATACTATAAGAAATACCGCTGGGATATTTTATTAAAACTTTTTTTCCGTCCACTGCATCGTCACCCGCCTGCCCGCAGTTTTTAATTGCCCTTAAAATTAATTTCAAAACATTCCCCCGGTGTTTTTAAAACTATTTGTAATAATTCATGGTTGTTTGCAAAAAGGCGATCGCGGCGGCAGTTCGTGCCGGGAGGGTGTGCGCGTCACGGCGCAAGAAGGGGCTCCCCCAAGTATTAACTCCCGAGTCCGAACGGCTGTCAGTCGGACGCGCGTCTTGGTCCGTGTTTGGTGTTCCCCTTTCTCGTCCGCTTCGCGTGGTTCCGTACGATATACTTTTTATTTTTTACTATTACGATCGTAACGGGGAAGAAAACGTTTTTTTTTTTTTTATTATTATTACTTTTGCAATCTTTCTTCGACTACTTGTTGCGCTAAAGTACCAACTACTGGAACCAAATAGTAAGTAATTTATTTATATAACATAATATTGCTATTGATACACTTTTATTTATTCACGTTTAAGTTAAACAACATTTTGGAAAATTATGATTTTATCGTTTTATTATTTTCAAGTTGACTACTATGTTTAAGAGATTATATTGCACTAGATAGGTAAAATTAAATATCAAAATATAAATTCAAAGAATATAGTTATTAATAATAATATATCCATACACACTCTGGGTAGTGTATGCTGTTATTACGTATACCTAAAAATTATTAAATAATTTAAATAAAAATTCAACTACTCAATGTGAAATGTAAAATAACTTGTAAAAATATATTTTTAATAATATGTTTTATTTACGTCAATTATAATTTTTTGAATATCGAATATATATTTTAGTGTCTTATTGATTCTCAATTATTCAGGATATCTACAACAATCTTAAAATTATTAATAGGACTACATTTTTTTTTTAATATATAAAAATTATTCACTATAAAATAGTTTTAGTTCTAAAATCTATAAATATTAAATATATAGATATGCATACTGATAAAATATTTAAAATTTATAAGTTAAGATTAAAAATTAAAAATTAAATAGTAGTTAGGTACAGTCAAAACTTAGTTCTTATAAATTTTAGTAATTAATAATACAACTTAATAATTATTTGTTATGTATATTAATATTGAAATAATAAATTACAATAATCTTGTTCTTTAACGTTTTTTATTAGATAAAATAATGTATGAACAATTAAAAAAAAAATTAAGTATCATTATTTTATAACTATTAGAACATTTAAATCTAATATTTTTCTAAATATTAATTCGAATCCCAATCTTCAAAATGTTGATAATGATTAAAATTGAGTAATATTTTAAAGTTATTAAAAAGTTTATGTTTAAGTTTATTTTTAGTTATGTACCTATTTATAACATCATAATATTATAAAGCCAAAATCAATAACAAAATGTCAAGAATAAAAAAATATGATTAAGGCTTTTATTAAAATAAATCGAGTGTACTTGTTTACTTTGTAATATTTAAAATATATATTTTTATTAACTTGATTTTAATTTTAAAATCAGATTAAAATGATGTATAATATTTGTAGATGTTATAGTACATATCATTAACGGTTTATTACCTAAGATACCTACCACATTTTTTAAAATTTTATTATTAGCTACCTACTAGTATAACTGGTACCACATTATTAAGTTGATATATTTAGGTACTTCATATAAAACGTTGCAGTTTTTTTTTAGCATATAATTTTATGAGTTACGTAATATTTTCTTCTTAATTACTAAACGATCTTTTTGATATCATGCTGAACAATCAAGCATGCAGTTTTTATGTTACAGATGATTAGTCAAGTGAAATAGTACCAATATCTTTACGTAACCTTAGACCTAGACCTAATGAAATTAAAGTCTTTTGCCATTATTCGGATACGCTCCAAAAATTGTACATTAAATAAAAAAATGTTATTAGTTATATCACAACCGTGTGTTGTAGAAAACTATTTATTTTCCAATCATTATTGTTAGTCAATGGTCATTCTCGGAGAAAAATAATATGCGAGACGATTGTAATCGCACATTGATTGTGTTCGCTTAGAACAAATAATTTACAATATGAATTCGCTCTATTGAAAGTTATTTTATTTATGTCCCTTTCAAAAAGTTCTGACCTCGTAAATTGAATACTTATACGTCGTTTATTTGAAGAGAAATGAAATGAAACCGGATCTATTATCAACATCCAAGAACAACATAATGCTTTTGTTTTTGTAGGTAATCCTTTTTTGTTTAGTAGCAAACCGAACTGTCGCGAACTTAAATAGGCCGATAGCGGTATATTGGTAGGAGCGGCTCCCCAACATTCCGGCGTACGTTATACATAGAAGTGAAAAAAACCTTAATACACAGGATGAATCCATTTAAAGTGTCACACAGTCGGTGGTGTTATCACGTTCTATTGCCGTCTCGCAGCAATATAGGCACCGCAGACGCGGCCTCTTCAAGTCGAGCCAGTCGAGGACAAGGCCTCAACCTTCAGCCCGAGAAACGTGACCAGAAGCTCCATGTTTTATACGCATTATAACAATAATAACGATTATTATAATACATTATCATTTATTATAAATAATGCAAACGTTACAAAATATTCGTAGTAATTTGTGCGGTATGTATATTGTATATGCGTAGGTACATTAAAAAAGAAAAAGAAAAAGGAAAATAAATAGCATGCATAAAAAAGTCTCGTAAAAATTATACCTACTTGCGTCGTGGATTTTGGACAATAGTGCAATAATTAAGGTGGCTGCGGTACATTTGCATGAGAACGGAATACTGCCGAGGTCAATGTTTCGGATGGATTGCTGAACAACCGGAAAAAAAAAATGAAAAAGATTACGGAGAGCTATGTACTGTGTAGGTACATGTATGACGACCGACGGACACCTTGCGCATTCCGGTTTTTCGCGCTTCAGGTTATGCACGAATTAATCATAATACGGGACCATTAAAACGTTGGATCAATAGCCTTTTCTATATGTTGGATAAGATCATGATTTTTATTGAGGATTGTCGGACCCAACTACCACAGTATTTGACTGGTCGTGAATAAGCGCATAAATCGGTTTATTTAAAACGTATCAAATATCATTGGTGTAAATCAAACTCTACATCTACCTCCTATAAATACTATTATATAATATTTTACACGGGTAGTGACTATCAACTATTATATAGTAGTAACACTATTTTTATTTTTAAGATTAGAATATAAGAATTACGTTACAAACAGACTTTTTGAAAATTATTTATTCATATGAATTCTATATACAAATTACAAAATATATTTACAATATTAAACCATATTTATTAACGATTAAAAATTTGAAAAAATTTGAATATCTATAGTTCTTTAGAACTATGAATGAGATAGTTTATCAAATTATCTTAATTTTAGTAGATATTTCAATTTAAAATTAAGAAAATCAAAATAATAATTTGGCATGTTTTAACTCCCAGTTGTTAAATGTTTGAGATGCTAGCTTAATAAAAATAGGTAGGTATACTATAAAGCTTTTTTAGTAAATAATAAATGAAGTAATTATATCTGCAGGTCATTATCGGTAATGAAGTACATTTAAACAAATATTTACTATAAACAAGTAAATTTACAAAAGTACCAATATAATTATGATTTTAAAAATAATTTATAATTTGTTCCTAATGACATTATACACATTTGTGGTAAAAACTCATTAATTTAATTTTATGTGTTATTGCTGTGTGTGTAAAAGGTTTTTTTTTTAATTGTGACCATAACGAAATTTTTAAAAAATTTTTTAGTTACTGAGTCATGTATATTTTAATACTTTAGCAACAATTATTAATAATTTTTAAAGTCACCGAAGTAAAATTCATGACCAGATTATCATACTTATATAGTTATATTGATAATACTTGACCAATTTATAATTTATTTTATTCTTTGGTAATAACTTATATCTCTAAACTGGTCATTTTATAATTATCATTTTTAATTTTGATTCACCGCTTAAAATGACTATAAGAAAAATCAGGATTTATAATTTATTTGATTACAAACTACAGTCAAACATTTGTAATAGTTATACTCATAACGTCCACAATATGTAATGTAAAATCATTATAGGTGCTCGTTATAGATGTAATAAATGTAAATTTAATGGTCATATTATAGTAATAATTATTATAAAGAAAATAATTATAGAACATATTATTAATATCTGTAGGTAATGAGTTAGTGATCTTTGAACTTCTTATGATTAAAAAAACATTACTTATTATACTTAGGTTATTTAAAATTATTATTAATAAACTCAAAATATGAAAGGTTAATAAATATTTAATATAGTTCAAATAATTTTCGTAAGTGTTTTTAATGTTTTTACAATACCTATATTTGATTGTTTAGACTAGACGATAACTTAAAAAAATACACAAGCAATGAACTTAGTATACAAAAGGCTAAAGCAATTCGATGTTATTAAAAATGTTAATGTAATATTTTTACTAAGATTAGACACACAATAATACATAAATTATCTGAAAAAATATTTATTGAAATAATAAAAAATGTTTTTCTTGAGTTCAGTATTATAGTAGTATTAAGATGAAATATATGCCTATTTCATATAAATGGCCAATGATAAATAATAGATTTATATTTATTGGTTGATCTAACCAAAATAAAAAAATTAATTTCACATTGTATTAAATTATGACATCGTAGAATATTGAATAAGGAAAAACATTATTTGTATTGCCAATACAGTTTCTTCACAACTTCAAAGTATTTGTCTTTTCGTTGTGTTGTAGGTATAAGCAATAATTGCCTATTTGTCTATCAACTAATAATTAAGAAATAGGTGAACCTATTCAAGGTTGACGATATAGTGTACCTAAGTTATTTTGCAATCCATATTTTGTGTAGGTGCCACGGAAATTTGAAAAGTGCATAAACACGATCGTAATTTATTGCTGGTTTATAGAACCAACGCCAATTATGCAAAACAATGTTTTGTGGTTATAAGGGTCATTACACGCTAAATTAACCCTTGGGAACCTTTTCGTGTAACTTTCAAAATGTATCTACAATATTTAGTTGGTGAGCTTCCGACAACACCCTAATGAGAAACGTTATTCGAGTATATGCTATTCATTAGACTAAAACTTTGGTTTTAGTATTTTTATACATTTTACACAGAGTTAAGAAATAAAATCGAGGCTTATTCAAATTATAAACCACGGTGCTTGCGTTATTTATTTTTATCAAAGAAATGTATGCAAAGGTTTGTGTAATTCAATTGTAGAAATTTTGGCGAAATAGTACATGCAAATAAATTTAAATTATATTTTGAAGCCATGTTGTGTGTTCAATTTAAAGCATAATCAAAAAATTAAATGTTTACCAACTTAATTGTAAGCACCAAATCGAATCAATTAACATCATTATATTGTGTGTTATAAAGAACCATAACAAAACGTCTTAATTTACGAGTTATATATGTATTATAATATCATTAATGCAATTTTGTTTAAACTATTACTTTCTTATAAGTTTAAGTTGTAATAGCTATTGATTGGTATATCTGTAATATAAAGGTATGATTTACAATGCATATACTTTAATCCTTTCTGAATGTGAATCAAGTACACGATGTAAGAAGTTTAATAATGCGTTAAATATTATTAAATAATATGCATAGGCACCTATAATACCTATACACTATGCACAATATGTATGAATTATACAAATAATGATCGTGCTCATTGTCCGTTAACATTTTTTAACCCGTAAAACATTTACAATTGTTCCCGTAGGATAAAATAAATGTATAAATGGGATTATTATATTTTTGTAATTACTTAAAGTTAAACAGATTAACTAACAAGGAAAAAATGAAGGTACACATACAATTAAAAAAAACTAACAATTAATTGGTGGACAATCAAATTCGTTCTTTTGAAAATATAAACTAATGCAATTTATTAGGAGGATATTTAAATATTTAATTTTTCTATCTTCATAATCGAATTATTTAAAATAGAAAATTATGGAAAAAATTAATGTTGTCAACTTTACATTAAATTTGGTCCAATGTCGTGATGTTTATAATATGTTTAATTTTGTTGCTATGAAAATATCTATAACTGTTAGTAACTGAGTAGAAAATAATATCAAATATATAAAATATTTTTAGAACTTATATAATTTGTGTTTACACTTAACAAGTTTACAATTTTATAGAATATGAACAATTTTTAACTTTTTTTGTTTTTGTTTTTAATCTAAAACAAACGTTGGCTGCAAATGCTATTAGTTATGTTCAACTTTTTTACTTAAGATGGTATATAAATATATCATATTTATATAAATCTTAGAAGCCTTACAATTTCACCAACAATGTGTGGCGAATTTCTAAATGATAGAAACATGCTTAAAATATGCTATGCAAAATGCAAATGCAACCATTTAATTTACGAAAAAGTGTTTTCTGAAAGAAAATCTTGCCTGGTTTGCAATCTTCAATATTATGCTGTTCAAAATGTATTAAGTAATCGACTGAATCCAATTTACTTTTTAAGTCACCAACAAACATGATAATCCAGTGGATTGAGTTTAAAATTAAAGTTATGTTATGTATATATATATATTATATTAACTTTGCATCCGAAATTGATCATTGCTCGGCTTTTAATAAAGATGTGCATTCAATAAAGTTGCAAGGCAGGTTTACTGGTATAATTGTTTTGTCAGAAACGTCTAAGTAAATATTGAACCTTATGTGTTTCCCATCTACTGGTTGTGGGAGCTCACACTACGGTATCGAACTTTGCACAAAGTTCTTTTCAATCCGTAAAGTTATATAATTCACGCGTGGCAAACGTTAAAGCTTTTAGTATTTTAACCACATCCAAGTCAACGATAAAAAAATAAAACACAAAGTTTTTGAATTTAATTTTTTTTTTTTACTGCACTTTCCGGACGTATAAAATAACTTGGTCCGGTTTCTTATTTTTTCGTTGAAAACCGCACAATTGAACTTTTATTTAAATGTATTGCTCCTCGTGGAGATGAAATAGTGAAAACAAACAAAAAAGTGGTATACTAAATTTATTTATTTAAAAACTTGGTAGGTAGGGACAACTTTTTCAAAATACAAAATATGCATTTAAAATATAACTACATCTACACAATTAATTGTTTCACTCTTACAATATGAGCCTACTATCCACTTTAAATTAAGTATGTAAAATTGAACAGAGAATTTAAAACACAATAAAATGATAACGATTATAAAACAAAACGATTTCATTTGAAAGTTATAGTGTATGTATACAACTAAGTTGTTTATTTTTAGAGCTTTAATTCCACAAGTAATTATGCACCTTTGGATGTGTGTTCCGGTGTATTATGTGTTTTTTCATTGAATCATCTTCTAAAATGGCTCCTCAATGATTTCATTATTTAAAAATTCTTAAGTCAAAGTATGGCATGAAATGTACTCGAAAACGTCTTTAGCAGGTACATACCATTAATCATTATACACTTTACATGATTTAAAAACATACAACATCTACTATAATATTATTAGCTTCCATTATTTTTTTTATTTTGTAATATAAATATGAAAAATTGAAATCATATAGGTATAAGTGAAACTTCCAACCCTAACGCAGCTTGTTATAAAATTATTTAAAAAAATAAATAATAAAACCCGCCTTTAGTTTTACTCGCTAATGAATAACACGCTATTACTTGCATCTCTCGTGGTCCATTAAAACTCGATGGAAACACATTGCATAAATAAGTACCTAGGTGATATATTTTTGCAAACGTGGGTACATAGGTACCAGAAAAAAAAATATTTCTTAAACCATTGTTGAAATAATTATAGGATTTACGGTTAAATTGTATTAAATCATGAATAATAAGTATAAATAAATAAATGACTATAAATGGACATTAATATAATATGATTTATATAATTGTTAATAATTATTAGTTGTATGATGTCTGTGTCTACTGTAAAATATAAACTAAAAAATATTCAAAAAGTTATAATAACTATATATGCTTGACGATGCTTCATTTTTAAATGATAATTTATACTTAAGTGACACTTAATAGCCATATAATATAATATATTAGTTATTGGGTTTTTATTTGAATTTTTTGACTTTTTGATATAATGTACTTTAAGGTAAATAAATAAAAAAATGTATATTTTAAATTATTGGTTTACATACAGTTCGCCATATAATAGCATATACATGTACAGAGATGAAACATTTCCCTTCGCATAATTTCGTCCTTCCGACGTAGGTTTGTGTGAACGACAGGTATCACAAATCGCTATTACGTTGTTTAAGTGAATCGCATCTAAACTCCCAGCGGTGAACAAGTACACTTTGAAATAATTGACTACCAAGCGGAATGATGTTGAGATATTATAATATCACATACATTTATGACTATGTGTGTTTTATAGGGAAACAGAGAAAGGCTATATGATGTCGCCGTCGTCATATCACAAAGTATACAAATTGTAGGATAGTATTTATATGATATAAATATTATATTTTATTGTTGTTTTAAATGTCAACATGAAAAATTGAAAATAATAATAATTGTATATTTATGGATACCTTACAAACCTATTATTGTAGCAAGTTGTATTATATTTTGGAGGAAGTCGTAATTAAAACTTGCATTGGCATTAGGCCATGTGGTTTTATTGATTTCTTCCATGTTTTAACGCATCACCGGTTTCCAGAGAAATAGAACAGTATTAAACCCGTTTTATTGCCAAAAAATAAAATACAAAAGCTCATGTTCGTGTGGTAGAACACGCGCCAATAAAAGACATATAGAAGACATTTTTTTGATTGTTCAAGTATATGTGTCCACAGACGTAACAAAAACATAATAATGTGCGTAAATCGTATTTTTTCCAAGCAGACATGCAGTCACGGTACAGTGAAATATTCGGCTACATGATACGATACAAAAAATAATAATAAAAAACATGGCCAAGGTCGAATAAAATAATATACTATTTTTTCGCAATTAAAACATAGTCATAATTGGTAATTAGGACCAAACTTGGTTTTTTTTACATGATTATTATTAATTATAAGTTACAACTATAACGCGCGCAGATTAAATACAATAATAAACTAGATGGGCACAGCTCTTCTGCCAGTGCTTAAGGTCAGCACAATGTCTTTCCGTCAAAAATATGATTTTATTAAGTTTCAAAATTAAAACTAGGTATGCAACTATTTTTTTAAGCGACAGGTAAATTTAGTTTATAGAATTAAGTCAAACAGTGAAAAGTACGTATGTCAGACTTCAAAGTATATACTAGTGCCTATATTATATATATATATAGATATAATAGATATACGTTATGTCGACGTAATTTTTTTTTTATTTAAGGATCAATTTCAATCATTGACAAACCTATCACCATTTTAAAATTTTTTTAATGATCTCAGTTCGTGGCTAATTTATAGAAATTATAATGTTAATCACTCAATAAACTCATAGGTACCTATTCGCAATCGTGCGAGCTATTTCAACTAGCACGTATAATAATTACACGTTTTAAAAACGCGTCAGCGTCTTCGATAATATTGAAGGAATTAATATGAATACATATTATATTCATACATAATATAATACCTATAAGACTAGTAAAATAGAATATTTTTAATATTATCTTACTAGGGACAAACAACCACGTGACTAAATCTCCGGGGTCTTGACGTCTTGCATGTATGTAACAACGCTCGTTAAAAACCTGAAAAAGTTCATGCATGTATTGCGTTTTTTAAAAAAAAAATAATACACTACCTACACTACAAATATTCATGATACTTTTTTACAATTTTCTTTTACCCTATTTATAAGCCTACTTGACGAAAACAGTTTTCGTAATGAGACGCTGTACCTTAAGTTTGTTATGAAAATAATGAATATTTTTCTTCGAACAATTTCTGTAAAAAAGGTTCAATAAATTTACAACAATTTCATTTCTACATAAACATTATTACATAATCACATTATTATTTATTTTCTTCAGGTATATTTTTATCTTATTTACGTATAGCACAAGATTTCTTGACTTTAGCAAGTGATTTAAAATTATTTTTTTTTTAATTTGGCCTGTATTAACTATTACCAATTGATAATTATAGAAGTTTTAGGTAACTAAACTATTCAGTTTATTGGTTCTTTGAAAATTGACAACCTTTTGGGAATGGAGATACTTAAGATAATGTTAAAATAATATTTTCTAGGGCCCCGTGTAAAGATGTCTTATATGACAATTTGGAAGCAAGTTATAATTATTTAAATATTGTAAATTATTTGTAATATTTCAATCGCTCATAACTTGCATCAAAAGTAAAATGTCCAAAAACACTGCGCTTTGACAATATCTTTTCCTACTTCTAAATTTGATAATAGGTCAATTTACTCTGATGTTAGAACAACAGAGTAAAATGGATCATCCTGAATGTAAAATGTGCCGTGTTATTCTTTAGTAAGACGGAAACAACGGGTATAACGTTTCTTCTAGGAAGCAATCGCTTTCAAATCATTAAAGTAGGCATCTAATAATGTTAAATGCACTGACGTGGTGGTCATATTAAATCAAAGCCATAAATAACAATTAATACAATGATTAGTAATATTATTATATTTTATTAATGCTGTCAGTTTTGATTGTTCTGATATTTAACAAAGAAGTAGAAAAAAATGTCTGTAAATTGATTTAATGATTTGTTTAATAAAGGTAGTCTATCAACATTGTTCAATTTGTATAATACCTTTATTAAAATAATACGATTTCTTAGAGCATACCTAGAAGGATAAAAAAAATAGCGTTCTTCAATTGAAATAATATGATCAGTAATATTTTAAAATCTTAATACAAATTAGAAATTTTCTATCCGTTTGACAAAATTAGATATAGGTAACTCTCATTATTATGAAAAAAAATAATGATTGGCAATAGATTTTGTACTGTAAAATTGATGATGCAGTGAATAGTACTAAAAATGCGATACATCCGTTTTTTACGCTTTCATTTGGTTCGTTAAAAAATAGTAATAATTATGCTAGGAGATTATGGATTTTAATAACTACCAAGAGGATGTCTAGAGTCTAAACATTGTACACATTAGTCCATAATCTATATTATAGCGTGTCCTCCGGATATCCATGTAGTCGTGGCGTCCTTGAATGAATAATTTGTGGGTCAATGGTTGAACTTTTGTTCTTAAGATCGTCAGAATGGCCGTCTAAATATATTTTCAAGGTAGGCATAATAATATAATACGATCGCAAATTTCGACCATAACACGTACGTTTGGGTTCCAGCGAACAACATTTGCTTACATGGGTGCCTAAATGAACGTACTTTTAATGTAAAATAAAAAACAAGACAATATAATATATTCGGTAACTATCATCATTGAACATTGACTATTATACTCGCGTACATGTGAATATTCGGTTTAAAAAACATTTGCCATTGCAAAGAAGAATCACCGTAATGAAAAATAATGGTGTATAAATCAAATGACGCCTTAATGCTCACTATATACTGTGGCCACTAGCTAGGATCTCGACGAAAATTCATGTCACGTTTGTTACAGCTTCGGCAAAACACGCATTGCCGATAAAAACCTTTCACTGTTATTTCCTTTTCTTCAACTTAAGTCAACGTGGTGTATATGTATATATATATATATTTATAGACGGTTTTACATCTCAATTGTTAATGTGATGATATTACTCTTGTGTGTTCTATATTTATTTATTTTTATTCTCCCCAACTCATCAGTAAATTAATCTCGTGCTGTACCGACGAAATGTATGTATAGTACTTATTGTAAATAGTCCATAATCCATGTTCCATATATAGGTATCAAACATATACTAAAACTCGAGTTTTAAGAAACGCGCCCCAAATATTGTATTATAACGATGATTAAACAAGTAGGTATCGATTTTCTTCTGCAAACACTGCTAATTTGACTTTAAGTACTATTATACCAGCTTGTTATCGTTAAGAATTAAGATTATGGATGTTTAACGTTACCATAAACCATCGCATTACTATAATATTATGTACTTAGTACATACCTACATAGTACCTCCTGACTCCTATACATGTCTAATAATGAACTAATTGAAATGGTTAAATATGTATTATATCATATTCGTTGAATTTTTTCAAAATCTGAAAATGTGAAGGGTAATGTTTTATACACCTAAAAGACAACAGTAATTAGATAATTTTTAAGAAAACTGTACTTTCATATAAACGCAGAAAGACAAAAATTGTTATTGTTTTTCATTATATGGTATTCCTATATGCATATATAATATTTATATGCTGTAAACCTTGGATTTAGATTACTGCGTGTTTCCCATGACTAGACTATTTGCACAATGGCTTTTTATTGCGCATCTAATTGAAGATATTATAACTATAATAGAGGTCTAAGTTGTTTTTCACTTATTGCACACCAAAATGATTATTTTCCTTATTAATCAAATATGAGCAATTCAAATTAATTCACTATTTTCTATCGATCGTTTACCAAACATATTATACCTATACCTAGGTACTCAAATTTAGATGAGCATGTTCACTTGTTTATCATTTGCGATTTTTTCATTTTTAAAATATTATCTGATAGTGCCACTGAAATGTGCGCATTTCAAAAATCTTTAATCATGTTTTGGTTATTCGAATGTATTCATTGTTTCTAGAAAAATAATTAATTAATATATTTAAAAAATGTTGTATTGGGTTGTGTTGTCTATAACGATAATTAGTAGCTTAAAAGATGGAAAGTAGTTGACTATTATATTATGTTTAATTAGAATAGTTTTCAAAAGATATGGATACATAAAAAGAAATAATTAAAAACATTCATGTACCGCCAGTATTGGTAGGTAGGTATTTAAAATTAACTGTTTATTGTACCCATATTATGCTATTGTGAGGCAAGTTTTTTTTTTTAAAGATCCATCGCTATTAAACAAATGAGATGGTTTTTTTTTAATAATTCATCATGTGGGTATTGTACTTAAGTATTTTCACGACAAAGAAAAATTATAGAACAATCCATTTTTTTTTTACAATAATATTTGTTGAATCACGACAATCATTAAGTCTTTAGAAGGAACTAGGTACCATTATACAATACATTTAGAATCAATTACTTTTCATACTTTTATTGGAGCATTTGTTTACTAATTGAAATATCACAGTAGAAAATAAAATAAATCATGAATCTTCATTAGGTGTCCTAGCTAGGACTATAAAGTGGTGTTTGTGTTTTTGACAAGTGTTGTGTACGTCTTGTACGTGTCGGCGCAACAACATTACGACACTTCAATAATCAGTGTAGATGAACCGTTACGAACCGGTTATTAAATGGTGGACAAGGCCACAATTATACAACACAACATCTATAGGACTAGGGTCATCATAACATACCGCTAAACCGGTTCGGATTAACTTCCTGTGTCAATGAAGCTCTGTTCCAATGAAGCGCCGTCAGCATCGTTGGCAAAGATGATTATTCGCAAAAAAAAAAAAACATCAACTTTTGACTTCTTAATTCCAACGTTTATACAGTAACACAATGTAGCTTAAATGTTTAATATTATTTAGTATTTTAGTAGTAAATTTTTGTAGTAAATCATTACAACTGTACAGTTATTATTTTTTTCTTACATACGTTTATACTGTATATTATACAATATACATGCCATTATATTATACAAGTAGGTAGGTACTTTAATTTAAACCTATACCTACCTTTTAGATTTTGTTCCGTATTTGTTTTCAGAATAATTTTCGAAAAAGATAATTGATGTACCAAAAGTTTTTTCTTCTATGAAGATTTCAAAAAATATGATATGATACTATAAATATGTTTGTATTTGAATTTATTATCGACTAAGGTCATTTCTGTATTATTGTTTAATCAAGTGTAATTTATGTGTGCGTATAGAGTTATGTGTTCATCACTCAACTGTTATGAGTAGTTACTAGTTTGGTTATTATTTTTTTATACCGAAAACTTTTTAATGAATTCGAAATGTATGTATAATAGAAATCATGAAGTTACCACTAGGTACCTGCGAAGTATAGAAGTATAATTTTGTTTTTCATAAAAAAAAACCAATACTTTTTAGAAGACAATATACATACAAATTTAAATTAAATTTGTTCAATAGTATTGTTAATTATAATACCTTTAAATGATTAACTGTAAAATATCTAAAATTGGCAAAAAACTGGTTATTTAGGATACTATTTATGGCAACCAGTTGTGCAACTAACGGGTCCAAAAATACTATTTGGAAGTCATCATATGATGGATTGTATGGATACGGATACGTTAATACCATTCGGGTCAAGGTTAATTAATTGTTTGTACTCTTTTGAGTGACGATCGCCTACAACACGAGCCTATAATAGGTATAATAGATTATTAAAATGTTCAAACATTGTTGTATTTACTTTGAATAATGACATAGGCGTTTGAAAACGTATTTAATTCCTCGAGGTCTTTCTATTAAATGAAAAATAAAATAATTATTTTAGTTATTTCAAAATTAAAATTGTAATATTATCAAACGTGTGACCTCAGAGGAAGATCGAATTGTTTAGGTTTTGGTTTTGGTTTGTAGATCCGTTTACGGTATCTCAACAATATATTAATATTCATGGCTGAAATGCACAGAAATGACCAGAAGGTTGGATTGTATCCAGAACTGTTGTCGTCATAAACATATAACCATAGATAGAAGAAAAGGTTGTCTGAACTGGCTTTGTAATCGCATAAGCTCGTTTGCTTTATTGTATAAATATTTTTAATTTAATACGTTTTGATTACACTCAAATGCGTATTTTATAAAACATTCAATTCATCATTATCCGTATTTATCGTATTATTTACCATATTTATCATGAGTAGGTAATACATAATAATATAATGTATAGGTAAATGTTTTTCTACCATTACAATACAAAAAAAAATATTAATACCGGCTGATCATTTTTTTAATTGTATTTCCTTTGTTGGATTTATTGAACATTTATTGAATGTATTTAGATATTTTAACAATGTAGATAGGCACACATGACATTTCCAAAAATGTTAAAAATATTAAAACTAATTTTAGATGATTTTTTTGTATATTATAGCAACAAAGAATGAATAGTAGTGTAACCGTGGAAGTACTGCGTACTAGCGCTTATGAAACTATGAATTTTGAAACCCATGTTTTACAGTAAATTCATTATTTAGTATTTACCAACATTATCAATAGTTTTATAAACTAAAATATACTAAAATAAAGATGTTCAGTACCTACGTAACAAACAAATTCAAATACCGTGTTACAGTTATTATTTTTAATTTCAGAATCAGTCTAATTATTCGGATTTTCTGTTGAATAATAACGAATTAAATATTACAATATTATGCCTATAAGTAATAACTTTAATTTTACCTAGATGTTTTTCAAATATTTTATAGTCATAATAATACATTTCAAATATCTTTAAAACTGTTTAAAATCAAAAAATTTTACTGACATAACTAATTACACTAGTTAAAGTTTTAATTTACTTTTTCTTTGAAAAATAAATTGTGTTTTTAGCATTTGCGTTTTTATAAATAAATCTTTAATACAAATTAAAAATACATTTTAACGTATACAAAAATATAAGCGACACGAAACGATCTAAATAGAAATGTTGTTGACATAACAAATTAGAAAAAAAGTTTAAGCCGGTACAATTTTAACTAAATTATTTAGTTTGAAATTATTTTTTAAAGAAATGTAGTATTTGTTCGTAGAACAATTTGTTTTACTTACATATAATACATGTACGATTTTTGTTTGTGGTTGAATCGAACTGCATTGTGATTTCCTGATAAATGTTTTACTTTGTCAATATATGAACTTTAAAAAAAAGTCGAACTTTTAAAATCGAGCACCGAAGGGAAAAATATGATAATAAAACCCAAAAAGCACAAATTGCTCATGGGTAATTTTGGGTATGTTTGTAGTGAAACGGGAGCTAAACAAAACTATCGTGAAATTTGCCTGTGGAATACGTATATAATATATACATTGCGAACCCTCGTTTTGATTAATCGGTTGAAAACGATAACGTCAGCACGAAGTTTAAACCACTCAAACGGTGTAATGATAAAGAGGGGTGGTTGGATAAAGAGTGTTGGACTGGGTAGACAATGTCGGGGGATGGGGAGAGGAGGGTCGCTATGTAGGTAGGTATAGGCTACTCCTTTCTCCCTTTATTCATCTTTTAGTATAAATGCCATTTAAGAAATATTCGCCCTTCCCGCAAATTATACGTAGATGTTGACCATTAATTATGGTCGCGTATTAATTAATAATAACGCTTTCTGTAATAAATCTGACACTGTCAGTGGTGTCTAACAGTTTCCTTCCGTCAACAGAGAATATATAATATTATTCTCTGCACTACATCTAATTGTTACTGTATAACAATGCTGACGTTCGGTAACAGCTATATAACAGCTTTTCGTTTCGATAAATAATTATTAATTACGTTTGACTGTATTTAATATCCACCGGTTTCTTTGCTAGTATATGATTCGATAGGCTCTAAAGCGTACGCAATCAAGAAAAGACTCGATGAGTAAAAAAAAGGATAACTGTAAATAATCAGAGTTCAAGAATTAATCATTGTACAGCAGTATGTCATATAATATATTATATACAACAATACGTAATATTATGTCATATAGCTATGTTTAATAAAGTAATAAAAAATTGTACGTCAACAAAATTAAAAAAAATTACTTAATTGTATTCAATTAATTAGTAGCTGAGTAATTATTATTTAATACATTTTTTTATAATCTATAATTTCAATTTATTCAACATATTATTTAAAACAAAAACATTTACTGTGACGATTTGAGAGGGAGTTTATGTAAAAGGTTTAAGTGTCAACTACCCGAATTGGGGAGGCAATTTGAGTGCGTCCATTAGATATGATAATAATATATACAATGATAATCAATCCGTTTCACTATACAAAACGATTATTTTAACAGCGAGCAATCATTAGTTTGATAAATGTTTGAGTGTTAAAAAAAACATTGCCAACATGTTTACTATACCTACTAAAAGTATTACCAAATCTTTGAAAAAATCTCATTTTGTACAACATTTAATGATTTTGTTTTTTTTTTTTTTGAGGTTTTTTATGTTTAAAATGACAATCTATACATTTAATTTTAAACACCTATATATAAACGGAAAACATGTATTTACAGGCATATAGTGATCATGTATTTTCTTTTGGATAAAATTATTAAATACATTTTGATAAACTTATTTTTAAAATGATACAATATGTAGTATAATATAGGGTCTTGCGTATCGCCGATTGAATACGTTTTCGACTTTATAGTCAACTGATGTTGACCATATGACGCGACGCATAATGCATATTTTATACATAATGTGTGCAACGTGTATAGGTATATACCGTAACCGTATAATATAGTACCGTATAAGTGTATACAAACTTTTTCCTATCAATTTTGTTTTCAATTGTTGGATTAGCCATAGTGGAAATTTATCTCCAACAAGTAAGTTTATTAAGACTTGCTTATTCACAACTTCTTACAGCTTTCAGAATACTGTGGATGTAGCGTGAGTGTAAATATTGTGATGCTCAGAGTTTTTTTTCAACATATCCATTAACTAGTAATCTAAATAACTTTTTTTTTAATTAGTTCATCTGCGTACTTCGCTTTTCTGAGAATATTTATATGTTTTAATATTTTATTATGTTCTTAATACTATAAGTTTCACTAGGCATTTGCGATATTCTATAGACCTTGGAGTTTGCTCATCAATATTTGTAACAATCCATGAAATGGTTTTTCTTGTACAAAATATTGTGTACAGTTTATATTTTTGAAGAGTATTAGAAAAATAATGGGCAGTATAAGTAACCTACGGTGCTACTGTCTACAGATTTCATTGGCTCCGTCCTAGTTATTACTATTTGATATTCAGGTCTTACAACCAAAAGTTACAATATTTTATACTTGGGTTTCTACACTAACTACCCTACATTTATAATATATATACATCATGTATATATATAGACTACGACCTTATGGCTTATATTGCCATTGTATCTGTCTGTGCGTAGCGATTTCTGTAACCATGGTTTCCAATACCATTGTTGATTTTATAAAAGTATTATTCGACGATGGTTTTTGGCCTAGAAGTTTAATAATTATATTTTATATTTTGTTTTGCTGATATTAAACTAAACAAATCTCCTATTATATTTCTATGACAGTAACTATTATAGTTAGGTAGTATTTATTACAAGTTATTTAGGCGAGTTTATCATATTTTACTAATGTAAATTTGAAATCGTATAATTAATATAATGAATTTGATAAATAAATTTAAAAGATAATATTGTAATATTGCTTTACTTTACTCATATTTCATTTTGGACAAATAACTTACATAGTAACATAATATTATATAATGCAAAACTTGAAATGTTTGTAAAGAGTGTTTTTAATTTCTTGTTTATTTTTGTTATTTTTATAATAATTAAAAACATAGATTAACTTATAGACATCGGATCCAATATTTGTTTTATTCTTTTTTTTAAACTAAATTAATTAAAATAAATATTGATCCATTAGTGCTATAATTTTGTGTTAGCTCCGAATTTTGAACTCATCTGAATATCTAATATTATCTTAATATTGTCTTCCATCATGTTTTCTCATACTGAATAATAATTATTAATTTATTTATAATCGATTTTGTACAAATTTATTTCTAATTAATTAGAAGCTTTCAAAGTTTTCAAACTGATGTTGTGTATCTTAATTTTATATACATTTTATAGAAATTTACAATTATTAAAGAATTTTATAATTAACTAAATACCAAACTACATTTTACCATATCTTTATAATATATACTCAAATAAAAAATAAGCGAAAAGGTGAAAAAAGAGTGTTTTGAATTTTTACTTTTTGAACTATAAGCAAAAAAAAAAATTTAATTATTTTCATATGATTGTATTGAAAAATGTCTTATTTTTGTCTTAATTTGTTAAGTAGTATTTTACTTTATGCTTGGAAATTACTGTGAAAATTGAGAAGTATATTATTTTTGAAGGATGAAACTTTTCCCCTCTAGGTTCCACTGTTCCACTTGATAAATTACAACAATAAATTGACGACCCTTACATGTACAAGCGAGTCGCGTATGGCTCAGATTCTCAGAATGTAAATAGGAAGATAGGTCATGTAAGTATTATAAGAAAAATGTATTGTTGAGAAAACATTATTCATTAATGACGTCTAATTGTTATTAAAATATTCTTCAATGATGAAAAGTGTACAGAAAGTAAACACTATAAGGTTGTGTAGACATTTCATTCTATTCAATTTATTTACTATACCAGATCCTATCTATCATTAAATTGACCTGCAAATAAATTATTGCTACGGTAGTATTCATACCCTGAAATATTTGAAAGGTTTAACCCACCTTTAACCTATAACGCGAGGAATGTAATATGATGAGTAGTTTTGTTATTCATTTATTTTCTAGATCGTTGGGTATTCAATTCGTTTTTTGCGTTAGGAATGAATTGAAAATAAATGACGAAAAATATATTTCTGTTATTACTACTAGAAACGACCAGGGTTTCGTCAGTGCGTTTGTTTGATATTGAATAGAGGCGGCGCAGAGCTTCCGTCTTTTACAAGCATTTATCAAAATGGAGAATTAAATTTTATATTATGTGTGTGGATTTTCGATTTTAATGTAGTTCTGTAAGCATTTAATATCACATATTTTGAAAACTCTCAGAAATAAAAAAAAATCTAAAAAGAATATGAATTTTTGAATGTAACTCATTTAATTTAATAACAAATATACGTTATAAGCGTGATGTGTGAGGTCTCAATTTCTGTCTTCATGTTTTTAATTTAACTTTATTTAGGTGTTACATGAAAATACTCTAAAAAAATTTGTTTTTATCTCAAGTCAGTAAAAAATATTTTTTATTATTATTATTTTTTTTTTTGTGAGTGGTAAAAGCAATAATTGTAGTCTAGCCATAATACAATTCTAAAAACAATAATTCATTTGGAGTGTATATAAATTATATAATTAATAATTATAAATAAATAAATAGTTGTAAAATCTTTCTAGTATCTACCTAACCTTTATTTTTGACTAGTTAGGAATAATGATAACGAAATAATAAGACTAACGAACACGTTTAGGTAATACATAATATTTTTACGAATAGAAAAAATAAAAACAATACTAGAAAATATGGGAGTCATTACAGTATATTATTACTGTAGTAAAGCATATATATCGTTTCGGTTTCTATTCGGACGACGTTTTTCCAACTCGACGAACACGACAACATATTATATAATGTATAACGAACGAGTATATAGCGAATAAGTATAGTACATACTGGAATAATATACGATGCCAATACACGGGGGACGTGTTCGATTAGCTTTCATACAACGATTTTAGTACCTATTTTACAGCAAACACCCTCTTTTCGACATTCCATGCATTCGGATTTATAGTTTGTACCACCACTGTACATACAGGGTGATGAGCGGTAATCGCCATAATTTGATTAATAACTATTAATTACAATGATTGAAAATCGTGTACTCATCACCATCAATAATAATAATATAATATCTCCGTGTCTGCTGTCCTATGGGTATTAATGATAAAAGTATACAACACGACGAATTAATAATGTTATAATGCATTTTGTCTGTTTGAATGCGAACGACACTGCAGTATTGAGTATCTACGTTAATGCAGGTGTATGCATTTTTGAAATATCAGATGGATGTGATTATATAATCATGTTTTTGCGAGAATATGTGCAGCCCAATTGTTTTACACGCGTGGCAAGCCTCGCACTATATATTCTCGAAAATAGTTTTAAATTTGTTTCGAGGCTCGTCGCCAACATACGGTACATATTTCCTGGCAACGTGAATAATAATCAACAAGTATGTAATGTTGCATTATCGTACCCCAATATTCGGGATTTATGAGCTAAATGTAACCCGTGGTAGACTATATCAATAATAATATGAGTACGTATATGAATAACGAGCTTACTGACTACTACCACACACACACAGACACACACACACAGACACAGACACACACACACACACACACACACACACACACACACACACACACACACACACTATACATACCAATAATATTGCGTATATTAAACTTTTATATTCGATTCCTCTACGCCCTCGTGGTATGCGTAGGAACCAACATTTTCTTTGGTATACCTAACAATTTCGATATTTTACGAGTATAATAATGTTGTAATATCACAATGATAATGGTTTGTAAATGTTCTCACCTTACAGTGGTTTAATAATAATTAAATTTTAAATTGTATTTAGGTAGTATTTGATATTTGATACAATGATATTTTATACGTTTGCTCATAATATGATACACAAATAACAAACAATTAATTATTATTGAGCAGGTATATAATCTATAAATCAAAATTGTTGGTATTGTCCGACTCTAATAACGAGCTTATATAATATTATATTATTGCGCTGTTATAATACATACACGTATTCTAAAACGAAATAATGCTAAGTATGATGTGTTCGTCTCAATTTTTATTTTGAGGACAACACTTTCTTATAGGGCTGGTGATAATAAAACGACCCTGTAAAACCCCGAGAGCCTCGTACGTTCGCGGGATTATCAACATTGGCCGAGCGTATAGAATATCTATAGGCTTACTAAAACGCGTATTATATTATATAATATATATGTATATGTATGTGTGTACCTGTGTCCTATAGGGTCGTCTGACTTGTGCGAATTCCGACCGTCTCCCTTAGTGGGAGTGGGGGGGGGGGTGAGCTTTATACGAATACATGGTATGTATGTATATACCTACGTATAATATAATAACGAGTCCAAACAACGAAATGCGCTAAATTATTCAAATGGCACGTGCAATTACCGAGGTCACGGGACTCAGACAGCCGGTGGTGTATATATCTGTATAATAGTAATGGTAATAATAATAATAATAATAATAATAATAATAATATAAATGCAGGTGCGGTTGAAGTGGTATATACTAGCAGCTATATAGGTATATATAGTCGGTATATTAGTGTGGATCGCGGATCCCATTCGGACGGAATTCAATATATATTTTTATTTTTTTTATTTTGACAGGTTCGAACCCGTGCGGGTGAGAGACGCCTATAAAATAATAAATAATATTATATTATATATACGCACGGGCTGCCGCGCTGCTGCCGTTTGAACATATTTCCTTTTGATGCGATAGCGTATTCTTTCCGCAGTCTCTTCTTCACAACAGCTCTACGGTCTCCCGTACCCACCCGTTCAAATGTTTTCTGATTGCGGTGAGCTCCCAAAACCTTTTGCTTTGTGATGCACCTAAATACTTTTATTTTTCCTTCATATATTTTCCACCTTTCCGCATTTCTTTACTCGTATAATATGTCTGTATATATATATATCGATCACCGCGGTAGCCCAGTCATCTTGGTGCTTTTGTGTTTGTGCACGGTGCACAAACAGTCGTTTTACAAAAGCTTCACCACGAGACCTCCTCTTTTCCTTTATTTTTTTTACATTTTTTTCTTCTAGTCTACATGATAGATAATTTTTGTTCAATATTTTGTATTCTGTTTTCGGAATGTTTCGTTATTTACTCGAGTGTACGTGTTAGCTAATTTTTATTTTATCAGGTACACGGCGGCGAGTTCATGACAACGCGTGGTTGTCTGTATAGCACGACTTTTTCTGCACGTACCCTCCGACCTATATCTAAATCATATTGTTACTATATCAAGTACTAATCGCAGATTCCAGTCGTTTATCAACCGAAATAAACACTCGAATAAGACAATCGCATTATTTAAAATAATATAATCATTTGTCGTGCTCAAAAAATATGGAGGCTCAGTAAAGTGTATTCTGTGGGGTAAAAAAAATGTGAAAACTATTGCAACCGTGGGAGTAAGCGAAATACTTCGTGGTGCTCGTTATGAGTACACTTTTATCCATTCGGGTTAGGATAGGCTCTTAAAGTTGGCACTTCACTTCTCCGTTGACGTAGCAAATTATTTTCACTATATACATTTAAATACTCGTCTCTATTATACGGAATATTATTTTAATCTGATATAACACAGAGGTAATATATTGAAGTGATTAAACAATAAAATCCTAATTTTCGTTTGCTGTTTTTATTCCCTTTAAAGCGAAAATTATTTCCTTTAAGAGTCATCAACTTAATTATATGGGGTCTCTTGACTGAAGTATTAGTTGTAACTAAAAAAACAATGATTTTAACAATATTTTCAACTTTTAAATAGTGAACTATCATTAAAAATATTATCAGTCTAGGGTTCGTGGCTTAAAGCGTTTGTTCATTTTGTTGGCTCAACATATTAGAAACTAACTAAGATCTGTGGAATTCATGTCATGTTATCACAATACCAAGACTTCAAATATGAAATTTAAAGGTGCTTATTTTTTTTTATGCCGGTTGGTTTCTTCTTTTATGATTTTTATACTAGTTTCTCTGATTTTTGTTTGTGTTATTTCTATTTTGAGACGACGTAGCTTAGGTGAGGTAGTCACTAACAAAAACTTATTGGTTTTGTAGTATTAGTAAAATACGCTCAGTTCAAGCACAAGTACCTACTTATTTTATTTTAGAATGTAAGAAGGCAAAATTTTTTTTAGTTTGAAGGAGAGGGTTACTATTTTTGAGAATAATTTTTAGCTGATTTCAATGTTTTCTATGAGCATATTTTGATTACAACTGTAGATACTTTAAATCTCGAGCACTGGACTTATCATATTAACTTAGGGTGGATATGTATGTATCTAATGGCTATATATATTTTTATTTTTATTTTCAATATAACACTTTATAAAAACGATAGTCATTTTGAAACATTGTTCACATAACTATATAATTTCTTATCAAAAATAAATGTTGTGTTAGTATAACACACATCAATATGTATGTGCTAATAAAATATTAGCTCGTTAAAACGAGCAGTAAAGATTATAATAAATTTGGATTTTGAATGTATTTATGTAACTTATGTACTTGGCAACAGCTTTTTTTAAACACCCAAGGGGTTAGTTCGAATAGGATTGGGTTATTTTCTTGCGTCCATGTTTATAAAACTTGAAATCCGATCTACATTTCGCTTTATTTATTCAAATTTGTTACGATTATATAAACTATTTCATTTGTTTTTCAATTCCATTTGCAATATAAATAAAAGCACCATTGTGTTTATAGTCCGAATGAAAATTACAGTATAGTGAAAAATTTAAAAATAATTGGTTTTGAATCTTGAGGAAGCTTGATTAGAAACAAAAAACTATCTGTTCAAAGTTTAAAACAATATAATTTTAAAGATATATTTTGCAAGTGAAATTGTTAAAATTAATTAAACTGATAGGTACCAATAGCATGAATATTGTTTTGATGGCAATATTTTGCATATTTTATTAATGTTAATAGTATAATAACCTAGTCAATTGAGCAATGTATTAGTTGATTAATCTAGCTAACAATAATTAAAAACCCCTATGTATTCAATAATGCTAAATATAATTGATTTTTACTTAACAGTTTGTACAACTATATTTCTATATATTTTGTATGTATGTTTGTATGTATGTATGTATGTATGTATGTATGTATGTATGTATGTATGTATGTATGTATGTATGTATGTATGTATGTATGTATGTATGTATACACTTGCATTATATATATATATCGCTTATTAATACTCGGAATTATGTTTATAGAACATACTTTTCTCATAAAAAAAGGAAAAATAAATCTATTTATTTACTTGTATACATTATACTTAAGAGGACGTCGCACTCGCGTGTGTTGTCTTCATCTTACACACGCATAACAGCTAATTTTCTGTTTCAATACTGTGCTGTTCGTTTTGATATTAAATTGAAATTACCTATTATAAGATTGAAAGGTAAAATTATTATATATGGCTCCAAGTAGGCCTTTATTGATATTATTATGTTTAAGTAAGTTATAACCTTTTTGAAACTATACACTTTAAAATTATATTGACTATAGATTCAAATTTCCCTGGAGACGAGTATATTTTTTTTAAGTATCTAAAACCAAAAATATTTTAAAAGTATTTGGAATACTTTTATAGTAGTTTTAATACTTTATTTGAAATACTATTTTAATGAATACATATTCGGAATACTACTTCCACAAGTATTCGGGTATTTATTCCAAATACTTTTGAAAAGTATTTACCCAAGTCAATTAAAGTGTCATTGTTCAATAATAATGAATGAGTTAAAAACAGGTAGGTATATGTATTTTATAAATTATTATTTACAAATTTGTGTGTAATTTATTACTACAATTTTTAAATTAAGCTCGATAAACCCAAACATTTTTCATTTCTTCAAGCTCACTGGGTTTTATTGGGTGGAATTTTTTGAACAAGTTTGTACTGAACAGAAAATATTTGAAAAATACAATACAAGAAGACATAGAGTACTGAGATAAAACTTTGCAGTACTGGATATTTTCTTCGCGTACTACTTTTCACAGCCCTAGGGACCGAGAAAGCTCGCTTACTCGAAAATGTCGAAAATATCCATCGTTGACTTGTTATAAAACCCCATGTCGTCTAGTCGGTACTCGGTATTCGGTTTTTATAAATACAATAGCTCTCAACTGAAACATTTCGACCGTTATACTATTAATAAATGCTTATAACTTATAACTTATAACTTAGTAAAATAACAATGTTTATTCTAAATCATTTGACTTCTCTAGAGTTTATTATTTCATAAGAAGTTCACTATTCATATTCTCTCAACAGATAAATCAGCTCATGTAACAAAATTGTATGTTTGCCATCATTATTATTTATGATATTTATGGGACTATAAGGTTTCTATAATTGTTTCTCCTATTCGTTTTCTCTTGATAAAATTTCACGAAATTAAAGTCGGTGTCAACTATAACTTTGTTGGTGAAAAAAAGATAGTTTTTAATGTTATAATAGTTTTATTCTTATATTAATTATTTATGACCTCCCTATTTCACACCATGCCAGACTCGAAACACTGCATCCTCTCCTGCATTTGTCGTTTTAAGCGTGCTGTTCTTGGCGCCTGAGTGTCTGACGACGTTTCTATAGGAACGCATACTTTGAGCTTGGCTCGAAAACACGATACTATCACGTGCAAGATGGTTATTTAGTAATTGGTATTGACACAGATCCTGACCACGGTATATTGGTATATTGTCAGCAGTACACACCGTGCAATCCTATAAGATGTACCTTTAAAACCTGTATGGCTATACCTACATACTATTAATTTAATGATTCTGTTGATCTGTGGGAAAACCGATCGTACGGTATAAAATAAATAGGTAGGCACTATAATTTTATCGTTCCAAGTGTTAACTTTCTGATGGATGATAGTTTTTTTTAGATTCTAAGCGGAGTTACAAATGCATTGATTTTACAATGATAGTTTTTTCTTAGTTTTAATTTATTTTTTGTCTGAAGACTCTTTTTATAAAAGAAAAAAATGTTTAGGTTTTTAAAAACCCTCAAGGTGGTTTTAAGTAGAAAATGTTATCTAGTTTTGTTTTTGAGTGAGGTCATAACTCAAAAGTGAAAATTCCCAGTACTTTTAAAAATAATGGGAAATTACAAAAAAATTACCTACATTTGTTAAAATTAAAATATTGCTATTAAAATAATTGTTTGGTAACCTTGGTCTTTGCTTGGAATCGTTTTTCATATACGATTAAAGTTACATCATTGAGCTTAAATTTAACACATCCATTATAGTGACCCAATCAATGACGAGGTACACTCGACTCCCATAATTACTGCACAGCGGAGCAGTTACCTACTTACCCACTTTTCTTCTATAAATGTAACTTTTGTGATTAATGTTAAATACATTTTTTTTATTTATTAAAAAAAGAATTTTAAAAACATTCAAATAAGTGATTTTCATTACATATTACTGTGATCGGAGTTACTGAACTGGAAGAGCACTGTAGTGTCGCCCGACAAGTAAAATATGATAAAAAGTAAAAATATATTTTGAAGACATTTTAATTTTCAGGGATCTGTTCTGGCCATTTTTATAGTTGTATTACGACCACTAATTTGTGGTTATATTATTCTTTATAATGTATTTATAAGTCATACATTTATAGTTAGGTAAGTAACTATTTAACTATTTATAATCATTGTAGTTTAAATAGTTATTATTTTTTTCTTTAAAGGGTCAGTTTATTGTTTAGAACATAATGACAATTGTACCTTCACCACCATGTGAATTGTTAAACTTAAAAGTTTATTTACAAAATTAATTTTTTAATTTTTCGTCTAGAATGATATTTATAAAACTCGTTTGTGGAGTTAATGTTCTTTTAAAATGACGCCGAATGATGTGTTTTTTATTAGTTAAATTAACTCTCTTAAGTTTCCGTTTTTGCCATTATCAAATTAAAATGTTATTTCCCCTCGTTAAATTAAAACCCAGAACACAGGAAAAATTGAAAACATTATAGCGTGTTTAATGAATGTGCTTATCACAATGTTTTTATCTGATCGTTATATGATGAATCTAGAATCGAGATTTACTGGTTATTAGTTATTACGAATGTAATCTTTTATAAAATTTGATGTTATAATTTATATGAATTTATTTTATAGATTTTAAAGTTTAATAATTTAAAAAAACAACAACTACTTTTTAATATTGTAGTACGAAATATTCAAAATTATTCATTATGCTCCTAAATTAATAGTTATATCAGATTTAGACATTTTATTCAGCATATCATTGAATAATTTTGATTTTAATGTGAGATTCCAATTACAATTGGTAATATTGTGGATAATATATTTAAATATTATACGCACAAGTAAAAAGAGTAAAAAGAGTAAAAAGAGAAAAAATTTTTAGCAAGTCGAACCTCGCTGTTTATTTTCATTCCTTTTTATTTTTAATGATGTATATGCTATGAGTTTATACTGATAATTAAGTTTACTGAAGTATTAAAAAATAAAAATAAAATGTCAGCAAAAATAATTTTTGAACTTAAGCTGAAGGTAGGTAGTTTATACAAAAAACATAAAATATAATATGTGTTATATCATGACACCTAAATATACAATATTCAACTCACGTAACATATTTAAATTTGTTGTCATTATCGACCGAAATTTAAATATATGATGATTTATATAATCTTTTAGTTTAGGTAAAGACTTTTTTTCAAACTTTTTATTATGACAGTATGTTTTCCACAATATTGTGGAATGTTCTCGTTAAGTAGGTACATTGTTGGAAATCATTATAAAGTTATCTATAAACTCTGAGTTTAATAAAATGGTTTAATTCAGTATTATAATATAATATTTTATTATTTTACACATTGTTTGTAAGGTGATATTAAAAGTATTTGAGTAGGTACTGGACGTACCCAACTTTACTTATTTACTTAATTGTAACTTTCATAAATGTTCCCATTGACTATTTTATACTACAATATATAGTACACATTACTACACAGTGTCAGTGATATTATTATGTTAGGAAATCCAATTATTTGAAAAAGACATTTAGTTAAAAATAAAAAATATAAGGAAACCTAGTACCTAGTACCATAGTATACTATTTTACTTTTTTCAAAGTTGATAAAATATTTTATCGGAGATATTATTTGATTATATAGATTTAGCTTCTTAGATTTCTGTACCATCACAGTACACTGTGTATCACAGTGTAGATACTACTATTGATTATAAATAATAAAATATTAAATCACGGTACAAATGATTCCCTAACGAATATTTATTCTGTAATAGAATAACTTATATTTTTATTGTGTCCGTCCATCTGTTATTATTTCCGTTACCGTGGTTACTAAAACCATTGTCGATTTTATAAAAAGTATTAAATTATAATATTAACATTAACTCTCTTTCAAACTAGACCCTAGAAATTAGAAGATGTATCTTTGTATTTCCTAATATATGTATATACATATATCCTTTCTGATTCTGAATTAGTTCATCTACTACATTATTTCATAGATCTATTATATTATTATGCATTTTGACATAGCAGCATGCTATGTTAGTAATACATTATAATATTGCGATGATGAATTTATTATTTTTTCAATTTCACCATATAATTGGTTTAATATTTTATTTTACTTACGTCACCTATTTTCTTCAATTTATTGTATAAAACACTCAATATTTTGTTGACCTATTTTGTCAATAATATTTGTTTTGGGTTTTCAATATTGATATGTATACACATAATATCTATTTATACTTGTTTCATTCTACATTTCTACTCTATATGTTTATTTTGAAAAGTTTTCGAACTTCCACATAAAATGCCATATGCTATGATGCTATGTTAAATGCCATGTTAATACAACATTTAAGTCCTTAGATTTTAACTTGTATTCGTGTAACCTCTATCATAATAGACAATTTATATACACGTATATATTACAATATACTGCAACACTGCGTGCGAGTACCTAGTAACTACTAACTTGTAAACACAGCAGTTTGATTTTGTTTTTGATTCGTTCTCTAAAATAAATTTAGACCATTTGAAACTATAATATTATGTACGTAGGTAGTACTAGGTACCTATATATTATTACATATTAATATATTATATAGGAATAAAATATAAATGTATAATAGGTAGGTACTTCAGTAAAATGGCACATATTGTGACACGGAATAAAATGGGTACCCAATTCGATAATAATAATAATTTGGTAGTAGATATAATAGTATTATAACACATTATTATTATTGTTATATTATATATAAACGCTTACGACAGTTGTACACAGCCGACACGCGTGTAAAATAAAAATCTAGGGCTATGATTTCGGGTGTGTAATAAAACATAATAATATTATAACAATACAGTACCCGCAATGCTACCTCCGCACATAATAATAATAACGACGATAATATATTATTATTATTGTACACGTAGAGCCGTAGAGGTAAAATAAATACAATAATATAATATAATATTATTATGTATATACAATTTTGCGTAGCTAGTCGAGGCATCAGAGGCGATGGCTTTTACTTCCGATATTGCCAAGTACACAGGTTCCGCCGTGAATGACATAAACATAAAAAGAGTAAACATAATATTATTATTATTATGCAGATAAGTACACGGCGATGTGAATTTATTTTTATTCCAATTTAAACAGCGCGCGCGTGTGCCCACCGCCGCACCACTCGCCTCCGCGGCTGCTGTCGGTCTGTCATCGCCGCCGCCGCCGACGTTCACGCGGTTTACCTTTCGAAAACTCGTCCAAGGTCAATATCGTTGTCGTCGTCGTTGTCGTCGTCCGGCGTGACCGCGCCGAGCGCCCGCACAGGTTGCGACACGCGAAACCGGCAGCGGCTCCGTCGGCGGCGACTGCAGTCAGCTGTGCGTTAAATTAGCATAAACGCGCCGTGACGGTTAACCGCATTGTGTTAGCAGCCGCCGTTATTATAGGATTGACCCAAAGACAATATTACGCCGTTTATAATAATAATAATAATAATAACAACAATAATAACATATTCTTTGTGCGTGTGTCGAGGTAAATACACATTTTTCCTCCTCGTGATAATATTTCCCTCGTCACCTCTCCGCGTCACGTCGTCTCGGTTCCACAACGACGCACTAATATTTACACGTTTATGCGCTCGACGTCACTGGCAACCATAATAATAGTAATAATAATATATAATAAACCCATTACGGCCATATCATCATATCTATACACCTCTACGCCTTACGCATTTAATGTGTATTATAATACAGGCACCTACGACCTACCTAATACTTATACATATAGGATCGTCGTTGTTCCACACGACGTTGGCGTCCTTAAATTGTCCGTACCTAGGTAGGTACCTATTATGATTATTATTTAGTAAAAACTATAAAGTACCTATAGTACAATATACTATAAAGAATATGATAATATTGTGCTCGTGGTTATGACTTTTTTAATTGTTTTTTTTATGTCTTACTATTTTATTCAAAGCGATATCATGAATGCCAGACCGTATAGTCGGCATAAAGAAAGAGATAAAGGGTTTGATTGCAAAACACACCACTTCACCAATATAGAATATTACAAATTGGGTTGAAAATAAAAAAATTCTCAAAGTAAATAATATAATTATAGGTACCTACAGTAAAGTTGAAATCTCATAAAATATAATTTAGGAGATTCCTATATAATATACATAGATTAATTAACTTTGCACGCAAAGAAGTTGCTTTCAAACGAGAATGTACTTATAGGTTATACTAAAGAAAAAAAGGACTTTGATTAAATAATTTTCCATAAAATAATCTCCTTAACCAATTTCTACCGAATCCCAGCGAAGTATTCTTCTCTTAACATTTCGTAAACAGAGTAAATATTTTTAACCGCCTTTGAATATATTAAAATTAACGATTACCTATGTAATATGTTAAATAGGTAGTAAACGTAATATTGTAATATTAGTCTGAAGTATATTTAACTATGGGCTCAGGGGCGAAACGAACCTAAAATAACCCATAAGCAACCTAAAATTGACCCAGAACCCACCCACCCTCCTCTGCCAACAATTTGTAATAAACACAAGTAGGTACTATTAGCATCACTATTACTATTTTCCTACAATAATTATTATTTAGTTATGGTTTTTTACATTCACATTGAGCATGCCCCTACCCCTGAATATTAAAAACATCGAGAAGCGACTGCTTCTCAAAGACTCATGTTTGTTTCGCCATAATGGGCTTGAACTTGAATGCGTTAAATACCTAATATACCTAATCTATTATAGGAGTATATGTATCACATGCTTAATGAATTCAAACGTTACGTGTCAGTAATAAAGACAATATTATTGATTTAATGTCTTATGGTTCGTTCAATTTCATAGAACAATACATTTGAGTTGTCTGACTTGATATGAATATAATATTAATATACAGAATATGATAGTTACTAATATTATTTATTGGGTATCTACTTTGAAACATGAATAATTACAATTCTCAACTATTAATGAATAGATAAAATTGTATTAATAAATAAAACCGGTTAGGTATAATATACATTTTATTATAATATATGTTTAAATATTATGTATTTATGTTTCTATTAATAAAAATAAATACATTAAATGAAGATTGTGTCTTAATATTTTATTATTCTTATAAAAGTATAGTATTATATTGTACATACTACAATATAGGTACCTACTAGTGAAATTATAAACTGTAAAATCACACAATACCAACATAAGTATTGTTAATTGTTGATACATTTTATTGGAATTATGCGTTAAAGAGTACTTTCAAGAAACCTTTAAAGAAGAGTGAAAAGGAATTTGAGTGCTTTTGTAAAAACGTCCCTTTAAAGAAATTTTTATATAACTAAAATACTTATTAAAGAAATTATTAATTGTGTTATAAAGTTATACATTTTGACATTTTGTTAGTCAAGTGCTTGTTTTTGTTACAGGTATAATATTATTGTGTCTGTACTAAATATTTATGAAAAACATTTTTATTGCTTACTAACTCTTTGAAAATAATATACATACTTGGAAATTCAGCTTTTTTAATTGTTGTATTTAGGTCATGACTTACCTACAACAAAAAAGTTGAAACCATATTATACTTATTCAGTTATTTTGTTTGTTTTAAACAAGACTTTTATTGGGAAAATAAGGATAAATACCTTGAGCCGAACATTTATCATTGTTAAACTTGAACATAGAGCATTTCAAAACTTTTTTTAACATTGTTAAGTAATCATATTCGTTAGTTTTAATTAAAAAATTATATCATGTTTTGTTTGATACGAGTAAAAAAAATAAATCGCAAAAACACCATTGAATTAATGTCGTACATTCATACCTACTTTTAGTTTAAACCTAGGTAGTTATTATATTACGAATAAATTATTTACCTATTAACTCAAATTTTAACTATTTAAACTTAACATAATATATTTAACGTAACTTTAAACTCATGTCTTGTGCATAAAAGCGTTTTATAAGCCATAATATTTTTGAAAGTGAAAGTATTTTCATTTGAGTAAAAAAGAATAAAGTCGATTGTGTATTTCATTGAATTTTATGTTAAATACATTTCAAGCTTTTTGAAAGATATTTCTTTAAAAGTATAATAATGTTATCGATTATTCATAAAAATAAATGATAATGTATAAAATTAAAAAAAAAAAACAATTACATAATACTATACAATTAATAAATTCGGGTATTTGTCTTTTATCTACCAAAATCTGGTACATGTTATAATTGGTATGTATATGTTACTTACAAAATTAATTGTAAGGCCAAAACATGTTTGGCTACTTTTTTATTGTTGATAATTATATTCATCATTGTCAAATTTCCATTTTCTTAAATACCTACATATGGTTGTCTTTCCATAGAACTTCTGATGTATCTTCTTTTAATGCAAATACGGAGTACTGACAGCTACAATTTAAATTAAATATAATCTAATATATTTGTTGCTTTTCGTGTTTTTATTCCATACCTTAATTTAATAATCCATCTACAGACTACACACATTTTATCATTTTATTTCGCGGAACTGTTGATTTTATTCGGTTGTCAGTCTTATATTATATTGTATGAGTTAATACCTAGGTATAAAATACTATATGCCACTATATTTCAATATCGGTATAGTTACAATAAGTTCTAACCTAACTGTATGGTGTCATTCTGATGACATTTAATATTTATGTTAGTAGCAGATAAATGATAATCAATTGCCTTGTTAGAATTATACTGTACCTATTTAATATTTGTAAGATTTTTTTTTGAAATCCGAAGAGATTGGGATTGTTATTCATTTTTAAGTTAATATTAGATATTAATTAAGTGTATTTCATATTATATATTATAGTCATATAAATCAGAAACCCTTGTATCAATGAATAATTTTCTTTACATCTACAGATATTTTATTTAAAATTAGTGAATATTCGGTATACGGTGTTCTTTTAATATTATTTATTTACCCATGCATTAAATTGTATCTAATGAATACACCAATGAGGGCAGTTCTTTGTCTTTAATATTTTATACTAATGTAGTAATGTATGTATCCACCGTATACTATTTTTATAATATTACGTTCAATGTCAATGTGTATTATATTAAAATTCAAAACACATAGGCTATGGATATTATGTATAAGCATTTTCGATACTTTTAAAATTAATTTAATAGTTATTTGTTTGTAGAAATAGATGTTATACAGCTAATTTTACCAGAGCTCATATGTACACTGTATTTATTTAAACATTTATTTAATGATCATTTTTGCTATTTCATAGTTAAATACCAGTTTAAAATCAATAATGTTAATTATGGTATAGTAATTAGTAATTATAAATAAATACATAGTAAATTTAAGTTTTAATTACCTGGAAAATGTGTTATTTATTGAAAAAATAATGTTAGCAATTTGAATACCTACATTTGAGTTATAAAATTAAAAACAGAAGATAAATCCAAGGAAAAAACTAGGAAGTTGTTTTTGTATTAACTTACACTATAAATTATAATGTAGAATTCTATAATATGTTATACTACAATAGATACAATTGATTAATTATGAATTTTTGACCTATGAAAAATACTTACTATCTACAAGTGCATTAAATGTTTAGTATACTATGATTGAGTATATAAAAACGAGGATATTAAAAACAACGGACTCTATTTAATGATTTGAGATTTACTTATTATTATTATGTATTTTTTATATTTTTCTTTGTATTAGGTAGGTATTATCCGATTTAGTATCACAATACAAATTATAGCCGAAAGAGAAAAAATTCTATTATTATTCTGAATTCTGATTTCCAATGTTATTATTTATTGCTCACAAAAGTATAACAATTATATTTTTGGTCTAATATAGTGATCGTACATTTTCCCCTTTGCTACGCTTCAATTAACAGCAACAAAGATTAAATTAAGATCCCCAGAGTGATTACTTTTATGCGATTTAGTTGTTGGTTATATGTCATATTCGCTGTTCCTTCTGATGGAATTTATTGGCTACATCCGCAATTCTCGTACACAACAGCAGTATATTTACAGTAACAAGAAACTAACATCATTTTTACCGACGATATAATATGAACATTATTTGAGCACGTTATGCAATGGGTTTACGTTTGCAAACACATTTAGTTGATCGTATTTTTCTAACATAACATTATTATGCTTTTATGTTAGGCAGCTATATCTTAAGTTATTCATGTATTTATTTTTTACCTTTAGAAAAATTATAATATTTTTAATACTTGCTAATAATCTTTTTACGTCATAATTTTATTTTATTATGATTATATTATACGGAATCGAACAAACTATTACAGTAAGCACACGAATTGATCATAAAATATAGCTTTATTTTTCAATACATTTTTAATTAGGTAGGTACGTCTTGTGAATACGTAATATATTTTATGTAATAGATTTTAGCAGTATTTATATAACTAAAAGTACTGGGAAATGTTAAGTTTTCAGATAGTTAAAATTATTTGTAAATGAATACGATATAAGCGAAAATATTATTTAAGTTTGCAAAATCTATTTTAAAAATAGTCTTAAAGCTGTTTAAAATGTTGACCCAAATAAAATATAATAAATTGCAATTATTTTGATATTACTATATAGTACTTATAAGTTGATTGTTTTTCATAGTTTGAATCTTAGAAATGTATATAAATATATGTGCATGTATTAGTTGAATCTCACTATTCTCTGCAATATTGGATAAATCAAACAGTATAAGCACTACTGCACCTAACCGTATTTGGCATCAAAAATAATTAAACTCTCGTGGTAAACATTTAGAATAATATACATTATGTTTTCAACATATCAAACAAGAATACTGTAATGTATATGCTCAAAAGTATTAACTGACAAGCGTATGTTTCGTTATTTCTATGGTAGAAGCGTTGGCGAAAAACGATCGTTTGATAAATGACTTTGATTTTTAACGTCGCTACATTACCATTGGCGCTGCCGAATACATTTTACTATTGTATTCAAGGTCGTATCCATATCAACTTGCCGAGACAACAAGTCATACCAGTATATTAATGCAGGTCGTTAACCCGAATGCGAAACTCTTCGAATCAACCACCTCTTCGCTAATTGCATATTATAATATTTTTCCAGTCAAATTGGAGTTATTATCCACCTGCAGCGCACTATACAGTATAACATTATACGTTATTCGTATTTGCATGCCCACAATAATATTATATTATAATATAGCGTTATTCGTATTTGCATGGCCACCGCTGCTGCTATAGCTTTATTCGTATTTGCATGCCCATTATTTTTTTGTATGGATATACATTATTATTATAGGAATCGAGTTTCATCATAACCGAATCATGTCCGCGGCACCAATTATTGCCGTCTACGAGTACTGCAAACACGTGTATGATTTACACAATAGTCGACGTGAATACACGCACAGACAATGCATAGTATTTTATTATACATATGTAACATGCAGATTTGTATTGTTGTACCATTATGTCCTAGCGAATAGTTATGTTTTTAATTTCCTCATCAAACTGTACACCAACTGCAAAAATTATGTCAACAACAATTATTTTGACTTGAGCGCATTACATCTTCGTTCAAAATTGAAGCACTCGCCGCTCAGTAGAACAACTGAGCAAATCAACTATTACTTCTCAGAATTGTACAGGGCGACCATTTTAAATTTCGTTATATCTTTTATCA
This sequence comes from Myzus persicae, assembly GCF_001856785.1. Classification (NCBI taxonomy): domain Eukaryota; kingdom Metazoa; phylum Arthropoda; class Insecta; order Hemiptera; family Aphididae; genus Myzus; species Myzus persicae. The sequence goes on along the minus strand of NW_019100559.1, from coordinate 558,983 downwards.
CTACAGAAAGGTATTTTTTCTATGAATTCGGTTTCATAGAAAAGTTAACTTACAAGATAAGTGGACTTGCCCGGTTGTTCCACTGAGTGCTTCAATTGTAACGAGCTAATAGATAAACAAGTAATAATGATACCACCTGATTGGACTTATTTACATTAAACAATTAAAATATTTATGCAACAGCCTTTAAACATTTAGTCCACTAGTTCAGTAGAAATATCATGTAATTATCTACAAGAGCAGCTTTTGATAGGCCTGTGTTTATACGTCTCATATAGGTAAACATATCATCTTTAAATTGTATGAGCCTTTTATAAGCTTAGTGATGAATGGTATGTAAGACAAATACCCACCTATTATATTTTTAATAATAAAAAGTTGTAAATAAAAAAACAGACTTCACAATTTATGAAATGAAATATTTTATTTTATTATTATATTTTTTCAGGAATTTTGTTACAAGCTACCGGACCAAGGATCTATGCGCCATAAACAAATGTAAGTTATATGTAAATTTTACAAATAATTATTTAGTTGACTATAATTAATTTTAAATAAAATAATTTTTTCGAGAAGTAAGCTAAAATATTATATTTACACAATATTATGATAGAATATCAATAACTTTATTCGACTAATAGTAAGAATTTTTGGATTTTACAAAAAACTGAAAAAACGTAATCGTTAAAACTTCTTCAGTGAAAAAATCTCTGGATGAGTTTTTCGAAAGTTTGCTTCATAAATCACACTTTTTTGTGAGGCGAAAAATCTAATAGATTATGTGAACAGTTATAGTATAAACTGTAGAGAGGTCTTCTTATCTTCGGAAGTTTATTATGTCTGTATCGAGTTTGACTGTTAGCATAGTCTGGTTTTAATAAAACTAATTGTTTTTTTTTTTGTGTTAATAAATAATTCATAAAACCAATGAGTAACTATATAAAACATATAGGTAATGACGTAATGTATAAATTCATTAAACGTTTTTAAAATATAAATATAATTTATAGAAACATTTTTTTTATCCGAAAATATGAAATATCTCTTTTATTGAAACCATATATTGATTTTTCAAGTTATGAAGTGCACACGATGTCACGGAAATGGTTCGTCGGATTCATGTTGAATTTTATTACGCATAGGTTTACTGTAGTATTTTGTAGTACATTACCGGGGTCATACTTCGATCTGACCTTAAAATCCCGCAATAGTTCTTTAGATACCTCCACTTTCGATTTTAAAACTAAAACCCTAGTAGATTACGAATCGGTTATTATTCCCACCAAAAATATTGAAGTGTGGAAACAAAAATATAACGTCAGCACTACTGAACAGTTATCACTTTATTAAAGCTCACTGTGTTAAGGAATATGAGAAAATTTTGATATAGGTAAAAGTTATTTTTATGTTAGGTACGATTGTAAAAACGAATATAGTAAGAGGTAAGCTACCTGTATATTTTATTCAAAGTGTATGATGTGAACAGAGATTTTAAAATTAAAATACTCCGATAGTAGTGTAAATTAAATTTCGATTTGTAGTGCGTAAACGTTTTTAAATAAATCATCCAATTATTAACAAACAATAATAAATTTGATTGGAAAATAGAAGTTTGTATTGCCACAGGACACTCTTTAAATGGTAAAAAATTCTAAAAATATACTTTAAAATAGCACGCTTGGTGAATCACTCTGTATATATTATTTTATAAATTCATAATATCTCCATTAATCCTATATTATATTTAGGTAAAAGTGTAAAACCAAACAAAATATGAACTATATAAAAACAATATACCTGTTTAAATTTTAAATTTAAATTAAATATATTTTGGCATCAATCTGACTTATATTTAAGTGTTTTCTTTTGTGCGCTGTTTTATTATTTCTAAAATGTATAGTGTTTTTTTTTAATTATATCATTCAAAATACGAAAATTGTTTACAAAATAACTTGAGTTATATTTTACATGCATAAAATAATTATTTTTATAGTATGTTTTTTAATAGAAAATATTATAAATTATAATATTATACGTTATTAAATTTAATATCATATGACAGTATTAGGTTACTAAAAATCTTACTTCTTCTACAAACATCAAGCCGTTAGTTTTATTCAAGTATAAATAACTGAAGACCTATTAATTTTTAATTTTAACATACGTGACATGTGTTATATTATGTATACATGGTTTAAGTATTATTATATAAACACATAATAGTTGTATGTGTTATGTGTATGAGAGTATGTAGGTAGGTGAATACAATATTAAAATATAATAAACGTATAGCTAAAAAGTACATAATAATGTCAATATTGAACATTTGAACAAACTTCACTGGTATGGGTGTGTTCTACAAAAAATAGAATAATCTATCCTCTTCATTCCTTCAACCTTTAGGACTTATCGATGAGTAGTGGAGATTTTCTTTACACTGTGAACATAATTAAAAAGTGATTGTTTCAGTGGACACGTGAAATCAATATTTTTAGGTTGAAAAAAGTAACTTTTTCTTAGAAGAAAATACTTCATCGCAAATTTAAGAAATATAGGTATTCCAAAATGAATTTGAATTTTGCTTCGTTTTATTTTCGTAGGATCACACATTCTAGTTATTATTTGATTTTTTTGATACTAAGAAAAAAATTGTTTTTGTTTTATGTGATTTAATTAAAAATAAATACAAAAATAGTTAGAGAATATCGTATTTAAGTTTAAAAACTTATTGTTTTATTTTAACATTTTGATACAAATTCAAAATTCCACAAATAACTTTTGAACTAATTTTTGCTTAAAAATTAAAAATACACCTAAATATAATATGATTATTTATAACAGTACCATACAACCATCATACATTTTTTCAGTAGTTATACTCTTAGATTCTGAGTGGAGCAATAAATGTTTTGGTTATATATTATAATGATGGTGTGTTTCTTTTGTATCTATAGGTACTCTGTATGACTATATATTATTATCACCTTCGGAGCAATCTTCAACTTCGGTTGGTATCTCTGTTAGAAAATTCAATCTAGCTGGTAGTTCTATAAGTAAAAACTGTATTAATAAACAGGAAAACGAATAAAAAGACCCTAAAAAATTTAGGGCAAAATTGATTTTGTTATTTTATTTCTTCAAATATGGTATGTCGTTCATAAATAATATGCTCACCATGAATTGACAAGTAAATACACGGCTCTTCATAAATTTTTGTTTTAGGAATTAGAAAAAAATGTTAAGTCCATATTATTAATTCGAATTTTCACAAATTTGGTTTTAGTTATTTTGCTGTAATTTAACAAAATATTCGTAGGGACTTACAACTTCTTGCAATTAAGCATATTATTATCTATACTCGTACACATTATTAGCTAAACACCATGCTATTTTTAAAATATTACTGCAACCTGCTGTTTATACCTAACTACCTAATTAGAATACATAAAATATGAACTATAAAGTATCTTTAGAATTTTAGACAGATTCCGCCAGTTTCTTCGTCTACAATGATAATTTATAATTGTTGAATTCAATTTTAACACAAGCATTAATCACGTAACCAATGACGAATGATACATTCAACGTCTCAATATCCACATTATACAGCAGAGCGACTTTTATTGTTTTTTTTAAAATAGCTTGATATTATTAGTAATCTGAATTTTTGTGTAATTGTTGTTTGCGACTATTTATATTTTATGCCCGGCTCGATATGCATATTTATGCATACATATTTAATAATTAAATTTTTAAAAGTATAAAATCATTACTTTGATTTATTATTATTATATTCCATCAAATGTAATTACAATAAAGATTTTATAATTAATTATTTTTTAATAAAGCGAAATTAAATGATTTAATTATGTAAAGCTGTAGACGTTATACTGTTATAGTTTAAATTCCAAGACAACAGATTAAAAAAAATATATATGTATAAATAATTACGGACAGAATACAGGGACTTGAGTGTTGGGCACTCATCTTTCCTCAATTAGTTTGGCGTGTTTTACCATAACAATTATGCATTCGAAAGAAATAATAAACTATTACGTTCGTAAATTTATGAAAGGGTTTATGGTATTTTTTAATTGAAATAGCTTATAACAACTTGTGATTAATATTTTGCGAAATCGATGAAAAATAGGCTTGTTTAAAATATTTAAAAATAATTTTATATTAAATTGTTAAGTCAAAATAAATAATTAATACCTACAATTATACATTTTATCAAATTGAAATATAAACAAATTAAAATTTTCAGTTTTATTCTTATAGGTACTAAATAAATATAAAAAATATAGACATTCAAATTTGAAAGTATACAGAGACTATAGGATGAGGTAAACGTTCGAATAAAGCCCATAACTAAATTTCCGAAAACAGTTTCAGAGTTTTTAATCATGTATAAAATGAAAGAATGTACATATTTTAAGTTAGTTTAATAAAATTATTTCTTGAATCACAAACGTTTAATTTTTTATACTGGTTTATGGACCTTTGCGAACATTCGCATAGCTTTGGCTGGCTGCTTGTCCATCACTAATTTTACTAGAAGCTGTATTTAAGTAGTTATTCATAATTGTTAAATCTACTGAAATATTCCAAACAAAAAAAAGTTTACCAGACTACCCGTGTCCTCAGCTTAATATTTAAACTAATAATTGGAAAATGCAGTTATGAAATTATTCGAATCTTTTATAGTTTTATAGCTTTTTCACTCCAAAATGTGTACAGATAAATATAAAAACGAAATACATCTTTATGAAACGAGTAACTTTTCTTGCTTAATTCTGAATTCAAAACAGTTCCAGATAGGTTTAAAGGTTGTTTAATATTATTTTTTGTTTCGTAATCAATTGTATATGAGTTGACTTTTTCATTATTATATTTATTTCAGATTTAAGTTTCTTGCTAGCTGATAATTAGATTATTTGAGTTACAAATGATTAAATATATGTCATTTAAGTAAGGCACCTCTTAATTTTTTTTCAGCTCATGTATAGTAGCAATTTAATATCATTAAAAATTACTTTTATAAAGAACTTTTGGTTTCTATAGTTATATCATTGTTGGTATGTCTTGCTGGAGTTCGCATGTTGTTTTGTGTGATTAACATTAAAAGTCACGCGTATTCGCTTTTATCCTTAGTCGGAAGTTTAAAAGCAGAAATGCATCCGGTTAAAATACGTCATAGAAGCGTCTTTTGGTTCAACTTTAAATCGTAACTCAAGATTTTCTGCCTTTGCTCATTATACTCTAAAAAACTTTCTTGTTTGAGCGACTTTCCAATATTATGAATTTATCAACGAATAGTTTTGGTTTTTTAAAGGAATGATCGCGATTGCATTTTCATGTCAATTATACATTTATTTATTAATCATTCAATTTACTTTTCACCAACAAGCATACAACTGCAGAATATAAGCTTTGATTAAAACTTTATACTACTACAGTACTACCTCATCTATTCTTAGGAGTATATAGGTACATTCAATTGACTTTATTTGAGTAGGTACTATACTAACCTAACTATACTTACTTTAAGTATCTAACTACTACTTTATAATAGAGAAGTACCATACTGAAATTAATTTTATTGTTGATGAAGTATTTTGCATAGTAATATTATAAACTTAGGTAGTAAAACATTTTCTAATTTTTGAACTCGCACTTTTCTATTTATTTACACAAGTTATTTTAATTAAAAAGTTAAAGTTAATAAATAACAATCACCTATTTATTTAACAAATTTAAATATAATTTTATAATATTAAAGTCATATTATATATTTTAGGATAAAAATTTAAGACTTTAAGATGATGTAAAATCGGATGTTGAGTTAGTTAAAGCCGTTAAAGAGATTCAATAAATAAATGTTTAAAGCACATTTTTAAGAAGAATGAAAATTAATTAATAATTAAAATATATTATTTAAACTTAGATATTTACAAAGCTTACAACTATTGCTTATTTGATCTATAACTATGAAATTATGAATGAAAAAAGTTACAAGTAAACTGATATTTTTTCGATGACATGCCTCAGAAATGTTATTTAGTTACATAAAAAAAAATACACGAGATGTAATACATTTTTACGATTTAACCATTTTAAATTTATTTATAACAACAGTTTAGTCATTGGTTCTAAAGAATCTTCACCGAGTGACTAGTTTTTTTTAAATTAGATTTAAGCACATTTAAGTTTATTATAAAGTTATTTTAAAGGAACTTACAACATTGATAAATTATATTAGATTATTAATAATGTTGCTAAGTTAAAATAGTTTTTTTGAAGTTCAAAAAAATTAAAACTATATAATTAATATTGTAATTTTTTTAAATTACAACAATAATTTCATTTGCAATTAGAACAGCTTCAAGGAAGAAATATTATGATGATAAATACGTTCTTTTTGCATAAAGATTCTCAATTAAAGTTTATTGTATATTTTTAATTTATGCTTTTGTTTTGAGACATTCGTGTGCTATTAAATAGACGGGAGAATAGTTAAATCAAAAGGGTGTTATGATAATATTTTAACGAGACGACGCACATTATAATGTGTTATAATATGCATACTTTTTAGCTGTTTAGTATTAATATTCGGTCACATAACATAGCTGCTACTTCCCAAGTCCTGTGGTCTATTTTTTAATGATTTTTTAATGAAATAGATTGTATAGAAAAATAAAATAGACTCAACTGAAAACAATAAATATTAATTATGAAAAAAATGTTCTATTATACAAAATAACAATCTAAATAACCACGCCTAAGTATTGTAAATGTTTATGATAATTTAAATAATGACATTTTATAATTTTAGGTATCCACACAGTATTTAAATAAATATTTTAAAAGATAACTATTAAATAAAATAAATGGTAATGGATGTCACAATGATAACACATTTCATTACTTCTAATAAATGAAATACTTGCTAGTATTAAATTGATAATATACACTTTTTCTTAACACATTTGTAAGAATAATTAATAATAATTATTGCATACATATAAATAATATTTTAAATATTACGATAGCTAATTTAACTTCAAATTTTATTTATTTAACTAAATTAGTTATTACATTTTTTCACAAACGTGATAGTACTTACTTATATCTATTTTTGAAAATAGCTGTAATTAAAATAATAATACATTTATAATTTGTTTGTACGGTTGAAGTTTTCTAGTCTGCTAGTCCAAAAAATGAATAGTAAACAATTACAAGATACAAATACAAGATTTAATTTTTTTTAGATGAGACTTAAGAAATTTTACTTTTTTTACATTTTACATGATGACTTATTATACAATGATAAATTTATAGATAACTCTGCTGTATTTATCTATAACCAATAATAAGTGGCAAATGCTATAAAATCTGAACTCTAGTTATAATGTTTCAATTAGATATTTTTTTTTGCAATTGCTCATTTATATCTATCTTATACATAAAATAAATATTCTTATATATTTAATTTAATTACAACTATAATTCTATAATTTAGGAAATCTTATACCTCGAATGTCATTTATAGAAGCCTATATATTATTATATTTTTGGTCAATAATTGATCAATTTTTCTATTGTTTATTATAGGTATTGTTACGATAAATTATATTTTAACTATATAGAGTTCTAGAGATTTGTTGTTTAAATTTAAAATTTAGTTGTCTATTATTTTTAAAGTTGTGTATGACATTTTGTAATTAAAGTTTTGTTGAGATTAAGATTAAAAGAGTTGATATTGCCATACCATGTTTATTGTGTTTATAACTCTCGGATGATAGTTCGTGTCATATCATATTATTTTTCAATTTAAACTTACTTCAAAAGTATTACAACTTTTATACGAAAATATATAGTGTTTATATTTTTCTATACAGAGATGTTGTTGTATGAGGAAATTATTAATTATAAGACTTAAAATGTATTGTATTATGCATCGAGTAAATAAACTATCTACTGATCAAGTTAACTAACTTTTTGATTATTAGGATTTGATTTTAATGTTTGGTTTAGACTTCATTTTTTTATTATTTATTTATTAAATAGCGAACTTGGTCAAATACTTGAACTTACCTGAAAACAATTGGAAGTAATTTAATAAACAAATTATGTGGTTTATTTCTTTAAAAATCTCTAATATTCAAGTTTTAAATTATATTGTTCAAGCATGGGATTAAAGTGTATTATTTTCAGTTTAAATTTAAACAATAACAAACAATTGCTTTAAATACAATGTTATTTGTGAAATGAGTATGATTATAATATTAATATTCCAAGTATAGCTAAAACAATGGCATTGATATAATTACACATTTTTTTTTATTTATTATAATGAATTATACCGAACAGAGAGTTAGCGCTTGTACAATTGTAAAGGTTTTATATTAAACTATAAATTCGTGCTGTCTCATGTTGTCAGTAAACTGCATTTTAGTATAGATTAGTTAAAATTTAAAAAAATATATATCTTAGTTGGTATATAGGCACTCGATAAAAATGGATTGCTACACTCCATGTAGTAATATATTTCCAAAATAATGAGAAAAATAGTTATCGGTGGGGACTGGGGAAAATCATTGATTCTAACCATTAGGTATCAAATTGTATTTAGGATTTTTTTCTTATATTTTGTTTGTAGGTGGAAATCTTTTTTAATTGAAAAATCAGGAGATAGAACACTGGTAAATACAGGTTACTACTAGTTATTAGTCATACGTGTATAATTAATCACTTAAATTTAATACCTATATACTAATGATTATAAATCACAATTTTCGTATCTTCAATAAAATATTATTGTGTTTATTTAAATTAAAACTTTAGTTTTACTTTACCTGATGAAAGTAGTAGGTAGAATGGAAGGAAGACTGTAGAATAATATTCCATATCGTAGTACCCTCTTTGTATCTACTGAATGAACTCAAATACATTTAGAAAACATTTTTTAATGAAAATCCTAAAGTTTGTTTCAAGTATGACAATTGTACATTGAAGTAGTTTTAAATTTGTTTTTATTTATATTTTGGATCATTATCTTTTACACCACTATAATACAGTACCTATAAAGTATGAATGATAAATCCACTTAAATGTTTGAGTATCAACTACATTAAATTTTTTTTTTTGTTAAATTTTTCATGATCATTAAGGTTTTACTGAACCAAATTATTAATTTTGTAAAATTATATTCGTATATTATGTTTTTGCAATAATTAAAACTTATTAAAAATAGAAATCAAATTGATCATTATAGTAGATAGGTACCTATGTTTAATCTTTAAAAATACAATGAGTAGGTATTACTGTTGTATTTTTTCTATGATTTTAACATTAAATAGTTAGATAAAATATTCAATGAAATATATACATACCCAAATAATACATGTTAGTTGAGCAAAATATATTATAAACGTCACACATACTTAACTAAATTATTTTTAACATTTTGCCTTAATTTGTCTATATGGTATTATATATTTGGCATTTAAAAATGTGTGTTTAATAAATTTACTGTTTTTTTTGGGGGATTTAAATAAGCTTCAAAAAGATTTAATTGCTCAAGTATGTTTATTTGTTTTTAATGCAATGAATAATTCATTTTTTGACAGATGGTCTTTATTAATGAATAGTATTTCTCTTAAGAGTTTAGGAAAAAGCAAAATATTAACAAAATTGTAAACAAGTTTAAGTCAATAGAACTATAATTTAAGTGTGTAATCTGATGCTATCTTCGTTATCGATGTTAAGAATAATCTTGTTCAAGAAAAATAATAATATTATGAATAACAATACTCTTACCATTATACTATATTCATATAAAACAGAAAGAGAAAAGTCCGACAAGTCTTTGAAATGTCTCAATACATGAATTGCTGGCCATTTTGTAAGAAAATTACTTCGCAAGAAAATTAAAGACAAACAAATAATCTTTACGTCTTAAGCAAACTTGTTATATCAATCATAAACCATAATAATGTATCATGTTTGGTTTAAGGTTCAAATAACATTGACGATTTTTGTTGTTATTTACCAATTTGTGTATATATTTTGTTAATAAATGTGTAAACGAATGTCGCAAAAATATTGTTCTATGTAACTCACTCGCAGTGGTCATACTATTTTTCACACTAAATTCCATTATAGTATTTGGTTCATTACACCTGGATGTAAAAAAATATATTGACCAGTAGATATAACAGTTATACTCGTGATTGATTAGCATAATTGTATTAAAACACAAATGCGGCTGAATTGGCAAATTATGACGAATCGATTTGATCTAGCTAACTTAATATTACAATTTCGTAATGCCACTATAGCTAACAATTACGATATATTTTTTTATTTCTGACGCGTGTGTAACGTCGAACTAAATGTGTATACATCGATTCTTTTTAATGTTTCTTGGATTATAACCCCAAGGACTTACTGCCTGTCGAATCGATTGCTCGGCCCATAAATAATTTATTGCACCCCTCAAAATAAACTGCAGGAAATTATTTTATCAAGGATTATTTTTATCCTATTTTTCTCATTCGACATTTTTCTCGGGCTATTGGGTTAAAGAAATGTTACGAGCAATTTTATTTGTAACACAAACCCTATTGTATTTTATTAGCTAGTTGACGTGTAGTGCCAGGGACGACTAAAACTAATTTTCCCATTAATTTAGTCTTCGGGAGCAGTATAATATTGACTATAAATAAATATTGGTGTCTCATTTCTAGTCACCTGTCGAAGGTGGTGGACAGTAATAATTTATACATTTTCGATTAATCAATTCACACCTACTAGAATTATAATATAATACTATAGATCCGTCAACGTTTCGCGGGATGCCATCGCCATCGCTATTCAGCTATGCCTATTAATTACAACTCGATAAGAGTTAAGTATACGTACCACATACAAATTATTAGTCATACACAGCATTGCACGTTTCAATAATATTCATGCCCAACGACCGTTATTACCATGACTGCGACGGGGCACTATAATAATAGGTATATGCACAGATTTGACCATAACTCAATCATTTTGGAAGTCTATACCAAAAGCCCTTCAACGCCCAATCGCCACCATGATTGTTCAACAAACGATTACGATTAGTTAAGCCCATTAAGGTGTTACCCAAATAAATTATATCACTGGCAATACTGTCCACGTATACAGTCCATACAGCTCATTATTTCGTGTAATATTGCTTAATTGTTTTATCGTTTAATTAGGTAAATAGGTAAGACACGTATTCGACCAATCCGAATTGGAACAATTTTCAAATTGTTTAACTGCTAAAAAAAAATATTGTAAATATCAATAAGTTAGACGACTTCGTCAGAAAAACTTTAAATAAAAATAGTAATAAAATATTAAAATAGGAACGATTTCCAAGTGAATAACTCGATTTTATTAAACCACCGTTTCGCTAATGCAATTTGTATTTAGTATGTAGGTATTGCTATTAACTCCATTCAATATTTCGTAAAGACCATAAAAATTGTATGGCTTATGTATCATTATAATAGTAATATAGAATTGTACAGAAACATATCAACCTCTATAACAGTAATGTACAATAACTCACGTAATCATTATTTTTATTATTTAGTAGGTAGTTTATGGTTTTTTCAACAATTTTTGTTCTTAATATATTTTTGTTGCTATCGTAGAGTTATTGTTAATAAGTACCCACATTAACTTTTCCAAATTATTTCAACGATTTCATTCAATTTTTTACCGAATATAATATAATATTTAATAAAATATAATACTAATTATTAGGTACCTACTACCTATTCACTTTTCAATATTACATTTGTAAACTATTTTATTTTTATGAATACAATATTATGAACTAACTTTAACCTATTAATTAATAAATAAAAATATCATCAATCATTTTGGTTTTATTTCAATTTAAAATGAATTTTTTAAATTAATATTTAACTAGGTCATATGATATGTACCTATAAACATGATATATTGTAATATTGTATAGAATGTGCTTATTTAGAACAAAAAATGGGCAGAATTTAGTTTAAAATTATGAATGTCAAAAGAGATAAGGTAGAATAATATTATGTTATATCTAAAAGGCTAAACAAATATTAAAATGTTATAGAGTAATTTTATTTCAAATAATACGTAAAATATGTGTTAATACAAAATAAGTAAATATTAGTCAGATATTATATTTTGTTTATCTTAAAAAATATACAGCTAAAAAGTTAAGTTCGACTAAACTAAATTAATATGCTGAGGTATCATGGCGGGGACGGAATTCATTATAGTAACTATACAGATATCGTATATTAGTTAAGTAATTATCTGACCTTCGAAAAACATTAACAAAACAGTATCTGTGTTTAAAATTTTGTTTTTGTTATTCTTTTTTGTCTAATAGTTCATTATAGTCTGATTTCTAAATGATTTTTACAAGATATCTATAAAAAAATCTTAAAACCATACATCTTGTTAGTCATCTCTTAGGCTCTGGTTTCGTCACGTCTCTCACTTGCTGTTTCCCCTCCATTCTAGTATCCAGTCCAAACTTCCAGTCACGTATCGAACATTAGGTGAGCATATCACAACAAAATCACTAACGCATTCATTGTGACCACTGTTGTAACACAGTGATCCATAAACAAACGTATACGCAAAATATATGATAATGTTATAGTATAGTAATACGTTGTTATTAGATGACATTGTTTGTAATGTGTTGTTCTTTTGTATTTTGTTTTTAGCGTTCACCCTTAGTACACAGTCCGGATCAGCTGATTGGGGCCATCATGATTGTCAACATTCACATTGGTCCGGTCGTACTTCTTTTAATTAACGTCATCCATAATGGTAAGTTTATTAATTGTAGTTGTTATTTCTTGTACAGTTGTTAATTTTGGCCATTTTAATTTGGCTTGACAATCTACAGAGAGTATTTTATAAGTGTAATTTAGTATTGTACATTAGGTATTTAAGATATTTGCGAAACTATTTAAGTTATCCGAATTAACGGTCTTATGACTTGGGTGTGAAATATTATTTTTGCAAATATAAAAACGAGTGCATATCATATTATATTAGATATGTTTTCAAATCCATGACATATTTATAAGTTTTTTATGAAAAGTGTTCTTGATTGGTTTTAATTTTTCAATTATTAAACTGTTGACATTTTTGGAAATTTTTCAAAAATATATTTTCTGAAATTTGACATTGCTAAGTTATGGTGCACATAATATACATATAAGTGTTAATATACTTAGGTAAACATTAATTGCTTGTATTTATAGAATATATTATATTCAATAAATCATTTTATAATATAGGTATCATACCTAATAGACTTAATCGTTGTCACTAATAAGTACCCAATAGTTTGAATAGGCCCGGAGTTGGTTGTAATGTAGGTGTAATAACGTTATTTAAAATAAATATTTTATGAAATATTATATAAAGTCATTATAGTATTCTACAACGTATTACAGAAGAAAACTTTTTCAATTAATATTTATTTTTGAGCATCACTATTTAACCATTAATAAATGAATTATAAAAATTAATGAACAATATTATGAACAAATTGAAGTGACACTATTATAAAGAAAATTAGTTGTATTTGATTAGATTACCTATCATAGTTAGGTACATTAATGTGCCAAAACATTAATTTTCTGTACCTACGTGTTACATCTTTAAATATAAAATACTTTTAGTTTATCATCTTAAAAATATAACTAACCATTTTGGAACTCTTATTAAAATAATTAACTTGTTAATATTTCCTACATTATATTGGATTCTGCTGTGGTTTAAAATCTGTTCACTGCAAGCTAAAGTCATAATTCAATTATTTGATTTATTACGCGATACGTAAAATATGTTAAGTAATTTTATGAATAATAAACTATATTATCGTTTAACTATTAAAGTATTAATTTATGTATTTATACTATTGTGAGTGGCTGTTGAAAATATTTCATTTAAAATGCACATAGCAAATTCAATTTGAATTTCAATCGCAATTTGTTAGCCTTCAAACATCGTCGACTTGTGAGTGCTCTTGTTTATGTCATTATTTTTGTTTTTATGGCACCATTAAGGAATTTAATATTATGTTTTTTCATAAAATTGTTTTACTATGGTATTTTTCAACTCAGAAGAAAAACTTATTATTTAACCTATTTTACTAATTATTAGTGTAATGTATGTAATAATTGCTTTGCTAATCATTGTTTCATCTTCACATGCCTATTTTAAAACGCGTATTTTGAAATGACTGGCGACACTGCTGCAAGCGTTATAATATTTTGCACTCGAGAAATACGACCGAATGATTGAAGGCGTATAATTCTTCTTAATTCCAATGAAACTTCGATCGAAAACTACATTATGAACGTTAACGCATAATATTAATCCTACAAATTGGACGGTTAAAATATGTATATTAAGGAAATCAATATTTCTTATAATATATTGAGTCACGTAGTTTAATTAAGCGCCACTAGTTGAATTATGCGAAACGCATTAAAGACATTTATCATATTATTATACAGACACACATATATTGAGTTAAAATCAATAGTAAGTTAATGTATTTTACGTTTTCTCTCTTTTGCCGAAGATAAGACGTGCGACACTCTGTATGCGCCGTCCGCCGCGTAGTTATTCGCATTTGATATTTCGTATCCCGTACTCGTCTGATCTGACATTTTGACCTGATCGTTGTCTGCACTTGTCGCCTTGTCGTCGTCTTCACGTTTCAGATCCGAATCAATAACGAATCGGAAGTTGGAGTCCGGCGGAACAATAGTCGTCAAAAAGGCGATTCGCTAAGCGCGCTGCGGCTGTGTCGCGCTTGTAGGTGGTAAAATGGTTTTTAATTTTAATGTTTAACGGCCGTTAAGCGAGATAGGGTTTAAATTTATGGAGTTTTAACGCGGTCAATGGTGCCCTCTTTCGCGGGCTCTGGGAGTGGGTCCAAAAACGGTGAACAATTAATACTTGCCATTCCTTTTAAAAGGGCGGGCGCCGCCACTAGATTTTTGCTTTTTTCCTTTGAATTCGGCGTAAAATGTCTGTGCGGGATTCAGCGCGCCTCACTACTGTCCCGCGGGGGTATCTCGCCGGAGCCAGATTAATGTGAACTTAATGTCTTGTATAGTAATTAGATGGGACGCACTAATGGCAAATCAAACGTCCGCTGTATACAGTGTTTGTATATATATATATTATATATAACGTATAATTCACTGTCTGACGATAGTGGTCCGCACGTCACTGTACAGTGCCTAGAATAAATTTTTTTTCTTTCTAAACATACGTTTTTCAACTTTCCTTGTCATTCACTGTACGCCGTTTTTAATGTGCAGCCTCTGCAGCAACTGTTAATGTAGTTCACGATTATCGCTGCGATTTACATTTTTTTTTTCGCTCCAACGCCGTCTATAGACCGAAAATGAACTCTTAATGGGCACGTGTTTCTGTCACAAATTAGCGCAAACATTAATAACAACCTAAAATGTTAATTTGCATAAGCCCATTGTTTCGTATTTTGTTCTATGGGCGCAGATACTTAAACGAAAATTGAATAATATCATTTTTAACTACGCGTATGACTGTGAACTATGATATCTGCACATTTTTCATGAATTTATTAATTACAAAAAGTTATGCAACCATTGTACACTCGTATTGTATGTACCTTCATAATTTAATATAACTGCAGCTACTAATATTGAAAATGTAATATTATTTACTTATCAGCAAACATTGGCAGAGTAGCTTTATGTACATTTATGGTGTAGGTATTGATTTCATATGTACGGATTGTAATTTAAACTTAACAAAAAAATTTCGTTATTAATTAAGTTTAACTTAATATAAAAAAGAACGAAGTAACTAATGAATTATGAAAAAAATATATTAGTATGATTTATCATTATAATGTAAATGAGATTTTATTTTATGAAATTACATTGACCGTTGATAATAATTATGTGGTACTTATTGTACGTTTTCTACAGAAATATTAAGTTTTAACTTATGAGTAGGTATTTCATTTTTTTCAAATACCTACAGTATTAATTGTATCCAATTCCATGACAATATTATTCAGTAAATCGTATGAAATGTAATATGATGTAATATAATAATATGGGTTTGATATTATGATATTTATCAAATGTGGTTAGATTTAATTATGTTGAATATTAATGCATTGCATTTAGTTAATAAACTTTGTTATATACTTTGTACAACTTGTTCTATGTAAAACATAATATCTGTAGTTAAAATATTAGATTCTAAAAAATGTGCATTGTTCTTGACTTCTTGTGCAGCGTATTTAATGACAGGAAGAGTAGGTAAGTAGTTAAAGAATAACTACGGAGGATAACAACATTGTTGCTTTGTTTTAATTGTTTTGTAACTGAAATGTATTGTCATAGAAAAACATTGAGTTTTTTCATTTGGTATTTTTAAACATATTTTAGAGTAATTATATAGACAATTTTAAAATATTAGTTTCTTTTTTTAAAACCAGTCAACTAGCAAAGTTAAATATATGACGATACAAGAGTTATTAAAAAAGCTTAAATTACGTAACAATTTAAATTGGCTTTAATAATTTAAAAAAAATTAATTATCCAAAAGTCACTATGGATTTATTCTGTAGTTTTCATTATTTCTTTTATATTCCCATATTTCAATTATAAATATTTATACTTGGAATATAATATCATATAGGTTGGTAATATTATTATAACATATTATATAAAAACTCATTACCTAACAAGTTGTTTGTTTTTTTTGTCGTTTTAAATTCATTAAAAATATACCTTATGTACGTAATTATTAACGTTTACCTATGATATTTTCAGTATTGATTGTTTTTCTACATTTTTTTTTCGGTTGATATGATAAAACGTTAATTTTTTCTATTTAAACGCAATTATTATTTAACATTAATACGAGAATATATTTGAACATAATAGAGTACATGGGTAAAAATATGAATAACTGTACTCCTCAGGAAAACAACTCACACATCACAAAATAATAGCTTGTTCACTTCACTCAAAATCTAAAATGTATGCATTTTACTATTTCAACGTGTCTAGTAGCACGCGTGCCTCTTCATTCGGTCAATTTATGTCAGAATGTGTTTCTCTTCGAGAGACACCGCTGTCGGGTTATTTACACGAATAGTTTTTTCATTTTTTTTTATTTATATCATGTCCTTTTACTATTTTTCCAATGACACTAAAATATGTATTAGTCCGTGTACTTCTGAAGGCCGCTCGTTTTATTACTGTGCCGCAGTGTCGTTCCGGCTGTTGAAGACCGTAGCCGCTAAATGGAACAACGTCCCCATGATTTTATAGTTGACACGGTTACGGGCAATGAGTTATGCTTATATGATATATAATTTTACCATGTTAGAGATAAGTGAGAATCAAAGAACAAATTGTTCTGATGGCCAACGCGTCGACTTGTGGTTGTACATGTTTGCCTGATACCTATAAAGATATAGTTAATAGGTACAGCGTAGGTGGACGTTTTCACTATTACCACTAACGGTGGTTTTCGTTTTTATCTATTTTTTTTTTATTTGTGAGGTCACAATATTACTAATTATTATTAACTCTATAGTCTTACACCTTTCTGGCCATTGCCTATCCGGGACTATATAGTGACAACTAGAGATTAGATAAACTTTATTTCCCATTACTGTTGATGTTGTGTTTGGTAATCTACATCAATTGAAAATAATATGAATTAGCAGTGCTGCAGGCACCTTAAATAAATTATAATATAGAAAAATGAAATATCATATTATCTGAATAAGTTTCCATGTATAATAATAATAATAATAATAATAATGTATATTAGGTATGTTTATAATTAATATTAATGCAGAACAGTACCTACATTAATTGATTTTTTTCAGTTAAAACTTTGAAAGTGAATGTATTTTCGTTATCATGCGCTTGAAATTTATCAGTTGTCTATCCTCTATATGCTTTTTATCCTTCAATAATCAGTGATTCTCATTTGACCATGTCTTTTAGACTTCCATTCTATTATACATTTCAACTAAATCTTCAGTTTTGCTTCTTTTAGTAAAAACATAACCTAGTTTTAAACCTGAACTTTGAAATTTAAAAATTTAAAATATTTCAATTTTATGTAAAAATGAAATAAAATGAATTGTCTATAAAATCATAATATATAACATAGTCTCTATATTTTCTACGAATAAATAATTTATTTTGAATTTATGATACTATTATACTTTTTAAACTTTAAATTATTTAGCAAAAATTAATACAACAACATAATTTATTTGGCTACCTACCCAGTAAGTTAAAATTCTTACCAAGAATATAAATTATAACATTATATAGGTACCTACCTATTATCTTAATATCTAAAACTACATATTCGAGTTAATGTATATCCGATATGTAGTATTGAATTCGACATTTGTGGTAGGTTATTAACTATAGTTTGATTACTTAGAATTAGGACTGTTTTATTACGTTGTAAAATAAATATTTAATTTAATAATGAGTTACTTAAATCCTACTTAATTAAGACATTGTGGTTTTTACTTAGTAACTATTAAAGAATTGTGTGAGTATTTGAAATGCAAATTAAAGAGTAAAGTTTGTTATAACTAAAAAATCTTTTTAGACCCAATTATATATAAAATATCGAAATCCAACTTATTAGTAACACTAAGACTAAAATATAACACTAGTATAATATGCTACACATTACATTCAAACTATTTTGGCTATTCATGATAGATTTGTCTTAATACTTTTTTGAGGATAAATTATTTATTGCTTACTTTGAATAATTCATTATTTGTCTATAAGGTCTTCTTAAAAATCTCTTTTATATTTTTCTGTACAGTGTATGAGATTTATATTAATCAAACACATTATACACTCATCAAGACCGCATTGTTCTATTTTCAATAACATGATGCTATGTCTTTAAAACTCAATACAGACTTTAGGCTTGGAATATCACAAAGAATGACCTAAAAACAAATGTTCAACTTAATTAATTCTACTCCATGTCTCCATTATAAGTAAAAAACAATAAAAGCGTGTTCATATAAATTTGAATTAAATAAGCACACAATATTTTCATTTTATATTAGTTATTTTATGTAGTATGTTAACTGCACAAATAAATACAATTAACTTTGATTTAATCAAACATTTAGTAAATGTATTCATTGTGAATTATTTATTTATTCAACTAGTATTTTGTCTATAACTCAATGAATAAAATTAGAAGATTAGATACTTATTTTCTTACCAAATATATGCACACAAAATGTTTTTGATGGTAATATGATACAAATTTAAAATAACATTGATTAAGATTAAAAAGTATCATAACTATAATAATTATATACGAGTATTATAATATATATTGAATATATTAATATCTATATAACTGTATTTCAATTTTTTCTATCTTACTTATTCAAGTATGAAGTTGAAGGGTGTTTCAGTCATGAAGTGTCAGTCACTTAATAAGGAGTATTTGGTTTTTATAATAACGTAAAAATTATTTTGTACCCAGTATAATAATTTCACCAACCCAACACTTTTTCGAACAATGATTTCTGAAGTATACCTCTAGTGGATTACAAGTGGAAGGGATTCCTTTTCCTTTAATAGAGAAAATAATTCTCGAAAGAACCATGTTTCAACTTTCAAGTACTGGTTCGTGTGTTTTTTCAAATTCAAGTAGTTTTTTTTGATAAAATAATATATTCTATCTTATAGTTGCGAATAAAGGTCGTCGTAATTAAAAATGAAACGAAGTTTAGAGTTACCCAGTAAAAAGTGCTTTAATACTGTGAAAATTAGGGATTTAATTTTTTAATTTAAATATTTGAAATACTTCTTAATACACCCAAGGTAAATAGAATATTTTAGTTTTTATAAATTGTAATTATTTCAGTTTGTGAGAACTGTGAATATAAGCGCCATGCACCTATTGGCTATTACCTATGTGTAGTGTATACTAAATATTATAGACTTTGTAATTTAATAGGTTGGGACATTTAGAGTATTAAGTCTCATTTTTACATTTAATTAATTGCGGATCCATCGTTAGTTATAAGGTATAGAATTTCAAAGAGTGTAAAAACGTACTCATGGTTTGCGTATTCCACTAGTTTATCTGTGCACATCGACACCTGTGAACGACGCTGTACTTTTCGAATACCTACCTACAAGCTTCATTCGGACGATGTTTTGTTGTACAATGTTATTTATTGATATAAAAGATACAGCAGTGTGGCCAGAACATGAAGATTTACGAGTGGATGTGACCCAGGTGCCTTATGGATGGCACTGTTCACAGTCTCTGTCAGTAGTATTTTATAGAGTAAACACTTGTGTTTTGCTTTAAATTTCTAGCAAAATGTTTATATTTAGTTTATACATTTTTCCACGCTTATTGTTTAGGCAAATAGATGGTAAAGTTTTACACAATTCTCCATGTTTTGGGAATATAAATCTAATACTTTCTAATTTATTGTTTTTATTTTTTTTCTACTGCAAATGTTTGTAACACCATATTGTTTTTCTTTTAAAATTAAAATGGGTTTGTTTGAAAGCAATACAATTCATTAATTCCTCGTAGAGTTGTGTTATTTGAAAATTTTAGTTTTACCTCTTTTTTACTATCTGATCGCGTGTATGAAAAATTGTGTTTTTCGAAACTAACAATTCACGTTACAAAAATAACTTCATCGTTGTTAATCTTTATGTTACTATTATTGTAAGTTTCATACAGTATGTCTTAACTTTCAATTGTATGAGTCTATACAGTGATAGATGGATTCAAACCGTACTGGTTGAATGATTTTGTTTTCTATGGACTTGATCATTGTTTAGTGTAAATGGTCTTTAAGATGTATCTTTTAGATAACAAATATGTGAATATTATATTGAAACAACCCATACATGGTTAGCCAATATATAGTAATAATTCCTCTTTTGTTTTTCATTTACCCAATCTATACTACTCGAATTAGGGCGATTGATGTTTTACATGTTAACGAATGTCTTGAAGGACGTCATGTGCTATCTGTTGTAATATTCTGACGTATGTGGTGCTTTTGAACTTTGACCTAATTGCACATAGTATTGATAAAATCATGGGCCCCCCGATGATGTCTACAATGGGCTAATAGGAGTAGATTAATAAGTTGAAGGCCATCTTTAATTAAATTTATTATGTACGTATTGGACCTACATATTGTAACTAAAGTTGTACTTTTTATTGTTTAGTGCAACTTTTGGACACTGCCGAATTGCCGGTCATGCAAGAACCTACTGCAAAACCTATACACTCTAAAGAAGGCGACTCAGCTCTTATGACATGCGTTGTGAGGAATTTAGGGGACCACACTGTATTGTGGAAAACTGAAAATAAAGATAGACAAGGATTGAAGGTGTTGACTGCAGCGGAGTCTAGAATAACTGCTGACAGAAGGTTCGAAGTTTTACACGATAAAGGTAAGAAGATATTTTATGTTAAATAATTTTGAGCTGATTTTGTAATTACTTTTTGGTATTTTTTAAACCACAAAGAAAAGTTATACAAATCTGTATTTTTTTTAGAGTTTGTTTGAACCCTTATGGGTCATAATAATATGTTCAATTCACTTTACCCTTAAACATTCTCAAAAACGTATAAATCCTTCTGTAACTGTTGACAAAAGAAATTTGCTCAAACCTACGTAAACTGAACGGTAATACAATACTTATATACCTAACAGTTTGCATAGGTACATATATTGTACCTATAGAACTGTATCGATTAAAACACATACTTGAAAAGGTCGTAATGGTAATTGCACACTCTCGAGAGATCGATAAATTCGCTTATTTATTCAAAAAACTTTTGCGGGTTTCGAAAAAATAAAAATAAAAATGTACATATATCCTTGAAAGAGTATAGTTAAAAAACACCTTAACTGAATCGATTAGACTCTTTTTTCCAAAGAGTTATTTAATCATGTTTTGATAGGGAATTTCTATTCTGAAATGGTATTAGTAGGATAAAATAAAACGAAAATAAAGTTCTCCCGCAGAAAAATACTCGTGAAAAACTTTTTTTATAACCCTAAAAACTTTACACTGTCCGTGAAGATTTTTGATCGCATCAAGACTTAAGTTTGCCACCAACAAATAAACCTTTAATATAATAAGTATGCCAGTTGGCAGTTTGGTGAAGTTTTGGTAAATTACTTTCACAATTCATGTTTGGAATCTTAAATAATTATCGAATAACCTTCTGGAAACCAAGATGAACATACTAATGCATATGAATTGCATACATATAATTGCTTCTACTCAAAGATGTAAATTATCTTCTTGGTGAAAAACTTTTGATTTACGTCAGGTCAAATTGTAACATTGTTAAATATTTTACATGGGTAGAAACCATGAGCAGCAGTAATTACTTGCACCAGTCTGATATGCTATATATTTACAAAAATTTACCTAAGCTATACTAATAAATATGTAAAATTATTTTACAAATACAGTTTGAGTCTTTTTATTTTAAACTACTGTAAAAACAAATAAAATTAGAGATATGTTATCTAAAAATGTAATAACAAAAGGTATTATATGCGTCCCACAATGAAAGCTTTATGTAATACCTATCTATACTTTTGTGGTTGAATTGATTTCGCTCGGATTTCCTTTAGTTGATTGTTTAATAAAACAGTTGAACCTTGTGTTTGAATTTGTAAACGATTTCATCTGTTGTTTAGATGGTATTAAAAATGTTCAATGTTTATCTTTAAATAAACCGAGTATAGATAACTTACAATCAATAAATACTTATTGATATTTAACTGACCAAACAATTATAATATTAATGCATTTTGGAACCTATATAAAATAAGATTGTTGCAATATAAATCGCAAAAATGTTTTCATCATTATCGTATTTATTTTTTTTTTTTATTCATAATAATTGCCTATAATTTATTATATATATCGTATCATTTTTATTTAAGTAACTGTGAAATGGTGTTGTGACTTTTGCAAAACTAATAACATTAACGATATAACATATAACAGAAATAAAATACAAAATGTGTAATTATAATTACATCTTTTGCGGAAACGACGAAAAAAGGTCTCTCCTTAAACAACTTATTCATGTCTGTACCATAATACTTAACTTTAATACAGTTATTGAGCATTTAATTGTACAGATTTTTCATTTTTATTTTTTCATTTAATAATTTTAATGAAAAATAACTACCTAAAGTATCTATGGTGTTTAATTAAACTGAAACTTTGAAACTAATATATTTGATGTAAAAACATATATGTATTTAGTTTACTGTAACAAGTTTACACTACAAGATGAACATAATTTTGATATAGATACATTTTAACTTCTAAATGTATTAAGCATTTAAGTTTGAATTTACGTTATTCCTGTAAGATACTTTTTACAATATTTAGAAAATGACAAGAGGACGATGTTTTAGGATTTTTATATAAATAAATAAATATAGTTTTAACTAGACAGTTAATTTAGTTTAAAATAAAAAGTAGGCGAATTGCATAATAGCTAGACCATATCATGATCGTAGGTCCTTGTACTAGAATACAACAAAATAGGTTTGATTAGTTTTTACGAATATTTGTTGTTTGTTTTAATAATGTTTTGATTTAAAAAGTCAAACAAAAATAAAGTAACGTTTTTATCACAATAAGCACTGACTTGACGTTGAGGATTAGCATTGTTCGGCCCTAACGGCTAACGCAATATAAACTCAATAAAGTTTCATTACGTATCCCGTGGTGTTTAAAATGTCTTTGTTGTTAATGGTGCAGTAAATTCAAAATTTACACTGCAGGAAATTCACAGTCCCGTCAATTTCTGTATAAGAACTTTTGGTAATTTGTTAAACGTGGTATACACATTTAGGCAAATCCCTAGATTATGAATAATTAATATTCTCGCCTTTCCGTAGCAGATAAGGGTCCTGGAGAAAACTCTCACGGGTGTGAACGTAGGGTAGTTGTGAAAAGGGTGGGTGCTATACATTTAAGGATGAGATGGGGTGGGTGATACAGCTCAGAGTATACAAAACTACCAAAATAATCATTAAGAATTATGTCCAGATCGTTCTAGTAGTTTGTTCGATAGGTCTTTAGACCAATGTAAATTGATCATTAATGAGCAATAAATGACTCAAATAAATATATTTTGAAATTCAATTGTGACTTTGTCAGGGCGGTGAGTTGGAATTGTTAAGAAATTTAACTTGGAAGTTTCTTGATAATTATTTAATGTTCTTAACTTGAAGTTTTAATACTATAACTGATGAATAAATAATGACATTTATGACGAAAAATTGTAAAATGTGATAGACGATTAGACATTCTTATAATACAATTACTTTTGTGTGAATGAATCTTTTATCGTATATACAGCACGCAACTCGTTATATACGGGTAGTATACTAACAGTTATTATTTCAGTTAAATGAGTTTCATATTATGTTATATAAAAAATTTTAGTGATTTTTTATGTATAGATTTATATTCTACTTTTATCTATTGTATTTTACTTCACTTATATTAAAACCTACCTAAGTAGTTCAAATGTCAGTTTGTTTGATAACAAATGATTTTAGACTTTGAAACAAATCTGTAAAATTGTTTCGATTGTAAATTTGGTGTTGTAAATTTTTTTTCGTAAGTATATTAAAAAATAAAATAAAATAAAATAAAAATAATTATTATATTATGATATATTACAGTATATTTGTATTTTAAAATCTTCATTATGATAACGTTATCTATAATTTGTTATATTTTTATTTAGCTATGTGTTACCCTAATATAGTCGTATGACATGTCTTGATGAATCATTGTGTTTAGATGAAGTGTGAAAACTGAAGAGTTGCATTATAGAAATTAAAATATCTATTTATACTTGTGCCCCCCTATAATATATAGGTGCACACTAAACCTATTAAAAATGATAAAAATAAATCTTAAAATGATTAACTTTTTCATTGAGGCAATAATGTAGGAAGTGTATAATTGTTTATGTCATAAATCGATATATTATAATATGTATTTCATAAATCATATCACTTACGTTAGAGGCTAAGTGACTTTTTGAATTCAATTCAATATTTTATCCAATATAATATTATAAACGATTCTGTCGAAATTATTCGATGTATATCTCGGGTAGATTCAAGTACCATTTTGATGATTCACAACATATGTAATAATAGTGAAATAAAAAATTATACAATTTATTTGCATTTCATGTCGTCTGGTCTTGACCTAGGTACGTATTTTTTAGAATTATACTCTAAACCCTCGAAGTATGAATGTATTTTTTATTTCGAAAAACCTTCTCCAACACACTTACATTCACGATTTATTTTTATGTATTATAATATATGTATTGTGTTCTGTTCATACTTCGTATTCAATTTTTTTTTCGATTTACAGGCGGTGACGTATGGGTATTGTCAATCAAGAACGTCAAGTTTAACGACTCTGGATTATATGCATGTGAAGTGAATAGCGACCCCGTAGTTAGGTCGTTCCACTCGCTTTCCGGTGAGTTGAAAGATAATAATATAAAGTTTGAATATCAATAATATGAAATCAATAATATTATATGGCTCTAAATGACATGAACATAAAAGTTAAAAATCTATTAAATAGTGTTGTCCGGTAACTTGGAACCACCCCCACTTGAGAATGGTACTGATGCATATTACGGCAAAGAAGACGAATCCGAACCGATTGACATAAAAAACCACAACTACACGGATTGCTGCGTAGCGAGAAATGTGAGCTCGAGTTGTCTGGGTTTTTGCAACATACAAAGCATATTGGATGGAACCACTGGGCAGGACCCGGAAAACTGCGAACCGGACTTCAAGTCCATCGTGAAATGCATGGCAGGTTAGCACATCGCATTTCCTCCACTATTTTTATTTTACTATTTTTCATCTCATATTCTCTTTCTCTCTAACTCAGTCAGTCAGCAGATAGTTATTATTATTACTTTTTTTTTCGTTACAGACGGTAGAAATCATGTCCCTTGTTGTGTGCAAGAAGGTATTCCAGACATATGCCAAGATGTTTGCCAAGGGGAGTACACCCCAATCACGGATAATATAAAAACCATGGTCTCGTGTTCTCCGTATACTGAACAGACATTGGCATGCATCGTAGAGGGGATAGGTAAACATTATTGATTGACGTAAAAGCTACAAACGGAAAAGACTTAATATGTGTGTGTGTGTGTAATATGTGTGTATATATATATATATATATATATATAAACGGACAGGAGACTTTACTTTTGTTGTGTGCTTATCATATTATATAATGCATGACATTCAATGATACAAAAATAAAAATATTGTATTACATGGACGTTACTGTGAATTTTAGAGATTCTGCCGAGTCAACCCGAAGATGTGCAAGTGGATGTTAACAGCAGCTCCATAGTCTTCGTGACGTGGGACAAACCGACAGCTAACTCAGCATCGGTCAAAGGATACGTGGTCAATGTGACCATGCTCAGATCGTTCGATGGTATGAAAACGTTCCCAGACAATGACGGCAACAGCCAATCAATTGTCACACCCCACAGCATCCAAGTCAAGGTATATTATATTATAAAATACTCATATCATGATACAATTACTTCCTCGCTCAAAAACTTAAATACCGTTTGATTATTAATTCATTTCTCATGGAAAATTGTATATTGCAGCTCACGTATAATAACGGTCCTATATGTTTATGTGTTTTCATAATTCAAAACGTGTACTGTAGTTGTAATACCCTAGGGTTCTCATGTGTGTATAAAGGGTCCGAGGATAAATTATTTTTTGGTTACCCTACTCTTCGTGACTCTCCACTTACTCTCTCTTACTTTATTTCTAGAAATTTTAGGTAACTTCGTAAGTGCTTCAACCCACGCGATTACCTACAGTAAATGGCGAGCAAGTACTGTTTACCTTTTATGACTATTATATCACCCTCACCTGTTTCAAATAACATAAAAAATAAATAAAAATAATAATAATAATATAACTAATAAATAAAACAAGGCTGAAACGTTCGAATGCATGAACGGTAATGTATTCACATAGCCTATGTAGACTAATGGATCGATATTTTTAAATTATTCTGAACGTACTTCGGGGACGCCAGAGTTTAAGGAACGTTATACGGAAACGTCACGAATGCCAAAGTCCCTTGCGTGATCTCAACATTATATGGTAGATGCCCCTGTCTTAGAAATAAACTGTCATAATAACTTCATTTTAATCTAAAATATTTCTTGATTAATATTTCTACAGTGAATTAACTTTTTTTTAAAAACTGATGAAGTATACATCAATATTAATGATAATAATATAACACGATGACATCTAAACTATTATGATTTTATTCAATTTATTTTTGTTCTTATCATTATGTTTTTACTTAAAAGCCTATTAAATTCTAACTACATTAAGGGTTTGAAAATATGTTTTCAATAAATACATTTTAATAGTAGAAATAAAAATAACATAAATATTTTAAGCTTATATATAATATTTTTGATCCCATAGCAGCCACTCGAACTTCTTTTTTTTAGTGCTGGGGCAGGAGTTACATGAGATACCTGTAGAATATTTTTATCTCTTTCGTCCACTAGTAAAAACTTGTTTTAAAGAATATGTCTTCGTTTGACATAATATAAGGTATATTCTAAAAATTAATAAAAGGTAATTGTGTGATCCATAGTCAAGTTGTATAACACTCATATACCACAGTCATGGATATGATTATCTGAAATTTGGTCCATATACGTAATCATATACCACATGCACTTCGAAGGCAATTTTTAAAATTTTGGATTTTAACACACGAGAATTTGTGGGCGGTCGAAACCGCCCAAATAACTGCCTCAAAAATATTTCTTTTTTGTAAGCAAAAAATCTCCGGTGAACTCCTCTTTAAAATGCGAAATTTTAAGATTAGCTTTGAGAATTCGAGATGCACATCTTTGGGTATAGGATTACTTATGTATCAAATTTCTCAGAACTATGAGTGAGATATAGACTTAACCATAGATCGCCACATACACACACACACTCACACAAATTGCCATTTATTAATATATAATATTATGTTATTTCAAACAAAGAACTTTTATACATTATTAAAACATGTAAGTGAGTGAAAAAGTAAAAAAAACTTCTAAAAAAGGAAGTCGTAGTTGCACTTATTGTATCAAAAAAAATTATTTATAAGTTTAAAATATTTATGGGATTTTTATTTCTACTATTCAAATTTATTTATGGAAAACGTCATACTCTTAAACCCTTAATTTTGTTACAATTTAATAGGCTTTTAAGTAAATATAAGTTCTTTGTAGTTTTGTGATAGTTTATAGTAGTAAATATTTTTTAAATTATTGTTTTTCGTTGAATATGTTTTTTCTTTAAATTTAAATTAAAAAAAATCAAAATGATTTTAATTTAAAATCTAAGCGAAAAATGTAATTGGTTTTACAATGATGTTTGATTTTTTTCTTGTTGAAACTTTTTTGTGTTGTAAAAAAAATGTTAAAAAAAGTAAATAAGTAAGGTTTTAACTTTTAACTGAGCTACACTAAGAACTGTTTTTCGTATGCGATGATTTATCATTGGTATGAAATATTCAAATATATATAATAATACTAATAAATAATAATAATAATAATAATAATAATAAGTCAGTAGGAACCTACACTGTATTGATAATATGAGTTCGGTATAAGAATAGGTACTTTCTGAAAACCCGGTTCATGTCTATTATATCCGGATTGCTTGAATTAATTTTTTTGTTATACCTCAAGACTCATGTTACATATTTACTTTTATTATTAAAATGCTTTTATCTTTTATAAACTAATAAAACGTGACGTTAATATTTTTAAACATTCTATATAACAATTTCTGATATCAGTAAAATAGGTACGACTATGTAGTCACTAAACCCCAAATTAAGAGTGTAATTGAAAGTACTTGGATCTCAATAAAATAAATAATTATTTAAAAAATATTCATAATTTTCAAGATATTTAAAAATAATCGTAATATTTAAAAAATACCTTTGTATCAAAATTAAAATATTTTTACAAACTATAATATTAAAATTAAATGTTATTGTATATTAATCGTAATTCAAACTTTTAACCCTCAAAATAAAATATCAGTAGAATAACATTCAAATCTGTGTTACATTACATTTTTAGTATATATACAATTGAGATCAAACATATATTGAATGATTCATACAGTTAAAATTAATACTACAATGTATAAGAATTAAGATTATGCAATTAATTTTTGCTATGGTTATTTTGATATGAATCCAGCTGTACTTAGTAAAATATAATGTGCCTAATTGTTTTCAAAATATTTACGTCTTTAGTTAACTAAACAATATGTATTTATTGTCTATCGTAACTGGATAAGTTTGTTTAACTTTAACATATCAATGTTTTGACTAGGTACCTGGATCCGAATATGAAGTCAAAATTGATAAGCTTATACCATTTACAATGTACGAAATAACAGTAGTGGCCGTCAATAAACATGGTTCTAGTTTACCTTCAACAGCTATTCGTTCCCTTACGTTGAGCAGTGATCAAAAAACATCACGTAGGACGAATACAGATAATTCAAAGTTGCCACCATTACCAGATATTCGATCATGTTGCATGAAAAAAGGCATTACACATTCAGCGTAAGTAAATTAATAAATTGTATACAGTAATATTGGAGTGGTTTTTCTGTATTAATTTCTATAATATTATAATGAGAATTATGATTACGCTGTCAATAGCATATTCAATTTTAAATACACTAAGTTTGGCATTAATTCAATTAACTGCAAACTGATCACCTGGAAATATTACATATTATATGGGACTTAAAATGTCAATAAAAATTCAAAAATAAATTTGTTTTTAGTCTTATTACATTTTGTAATTCCTAGGATGTTTTATTTTTCCTCAGGTGTTTAGATAAACTATGTGACCCATCGCGCTCCGACGTAGCTGAGGTAACCGACTTAATGATATGTGCTCCGTGGGCTTCTCAGACATTCAGTTGCCTTACAAACGGTATAGATCACACCCCTTGTTGCCGAGCAAGAGGTTTGCCACCGTTATGTCAGAACTTGTGCGCTGGAAATCTGACTCAAATTGATTTCAGTTACTTTAAGTAAATTACAACCGATAGGGCATAAATAAAACTAGATACGATTTTACATATTATATTTCAGATGTTTACGGTTTATGGATGACTACACTAGCTGTCTCCTTCAAGGATATGGTATAGTCCCATCAGCTCCAAGACGTCTCCGCGTTTCTAACGTTGACGTTAACTTTGCTTTATTCCATTGGGAACCACCAAAAGACTTGGCAGATACCGTAACACATTATAATGTGTTTTATAGACTGGTCGATGACGAATACGATTCCATAACTAATGTACATTCTCCATTTATTTTGGAACATTTGAATGCTAATACATTATATGAAGTTTACGTGGAAGCTGTTAATGGCCATGGTGCTGGAGAACCCTCGCAAAGGGTTGTTTTTTCAACTAAAAGCCAGGTATATTTTTATTTTGTATATTTTTATTTATATTACGTAGTAACAGATAAACTAATATTTTATTACCAAATCGGCAAAAGAGAGTATATTATTTACATACTCGATGCTGTAATAAAACTTCTATAAAATATCGTGTTATCTTTTATGTACACCAAAACACTCATATAAATATAATCTTAAGAGTATTATTATAATTGCTTAGTATTTTGGATACTATACACTCTACAGTGATAAAATTGTATACACTATTTAGTGTCATCGGAAAAAACTTATTGTTGACAATTTGCCAAAAATGATTTTCACATTTTTTAACAAAATAAAACAGGTTCACTATAACGTGTAATTTATGAATATTTTCATATATTCTTAAGATCAAACAAAGAATAAAATGTGAGCGTTTTTAGATAAATAACAAAAAGTCAAGTATTATATAATTTTATATAAGTTAGCTATACTAAGTCTTTCAATATATTTATGGGGATATTAAACATTCATTTTCTTTGAATAAAAATATTTTCACATCGATAAGTTTTTATGTACATAGATTGTAGTTATACCTAAAAGTTAAAAATACATTTTTTTCAATCTAGATATAAAATTATTTGTGCTTTAACATAATTATTTTTTAAATATATTTGAAAGAAAAAATGGTATTATTTTTACATATTATGACAGCATATAAATCGAATGTACATATTTATGTAAATTTATGAAAATTTATGAAAATAAAAAAAACGTTGCTAAACCGGAGAAAAACGTTTTTTCTATACCGCCGTACACAAATCTATTATCTGAAATGTTGTCTATAGATAAAAGTACTTGGAATATTTTCTCAGCAAAAGTGGCAAATATTTTGACTGAAAACAAAAATCCCTCATTTTCTATGAAGTGCTTGCGTGAGCCTTGAACATTAAAACGTAAAAATAAATTATAAAATACGTTTGAAAAATCCCCGTCGATTGAATGGAAGAATATATAATAGAAAGTGTGATAAAAAATACCAGGGCTAAAATTATATCTGCTCCATAAAATAAACCTACCGGGGATATACTCAAATTAAATAAAAGTAAAGATAACATTCAGTTACGTTATTCAAGCCACGAGTTAATATTTTCTTTTAGTAACGAACGACAATCTGTTGAAGTCTTATACTTTTGTTGTGCCTTTGTGTAGAATAAACCAGCGTGTTTGCATTAAGTTTTGTGTTAATTCGGGAAACCAGCGACTAAAACTTTTGAAATGATTAAAAAAGCATTTGAAGATGAAGAAATGAGCAGATCTAAAATATTTGAATAGCACAAAAGGTTTTTGGAGGGTCTTGAAGCAGCTTGCGATAACTCTCGTGCTGATCGATCTACAACTACAAGAAATGTTGGAATGGTGTCAAAAGTTTCATAAATATTTTAACTTAAGATTTATGCATGCCACTAGTCTGTGCTAAAATGGTTCCAAAATTATTGTCTCAAGACCAAAAAACTCATCGACTTGAAGTTTAGCCAAAGTCTGTAAAAACGATCATAAAATGGCTCAGAGTTCATTAAAAATTTGACCTTGTGATTTTTTTATTTCAAAAAACTTAAATTGATCACATAGGAATAATATTTGACATAAAAAAATAAATAACTGCAGGTGTTCAACTCAAACAATATCAAGTTGAAGACTTCCAAGTTCCAATATTTCACCAAAAAGTAGCAGGAATTATCGTTGGATGAAATGTATAACATTGGGTAGTGAATGGGACTTTGAAGGGGACTAATATTTAAAATGTATTTGAAAAATAACAAATCCCGACATTTTTTGATCATAACACGTGTAATGCAGATGCCGATGTAATATTATAGCCGTGTCAAAAAAAAAAAAAAATACCAAAGTATTATAATTTATTGTTGAAAGATACTTAATGTTAGCCACTATGAAATTGTTTCAATATTTTTTGGAGCAAACAGGTATTTTTTTCTGTCCAATCGTTGTGTGTTAAATAACTTTTACCCACCTTTTCCAAATAATCGTGGCCGATTTTAACCACTGTCTCTTACCTATCATAGTCAAGTGATTCGACTCGAAGTTCCGCGACTTCGAAGCCCGACGAAACGGTATTATTGTTTTTTTTTCTTTTTTTTGTCGTCCCTCGAACAATAATAAAACAATATATTTTCATATTTGATTATTATGACTGTGTAAAAATGCATGTTATTACTGTCATTATTGTTGTTGCCACAGATCGCCAACGACCGGGAGCTGACCACTTCGCCGTACAATCTAACCGACTGTTGCGTCAACATCAAACTGCGGCAGATGTGCATGCCCCTGTGCTCGTTCAACGCCAATATGACGGACGTGAGGAGTCTCGCCCCGTTCTGCGGCGCCGAGCTGCACAAGCTCATCAAGTGCGGCGCGGGCGGACGCAACCATGGCGCCTGCTGCACCCGCCGCGGAGTGCCCGGCATCTGCACGCCTCTGTGTTCCGGCGTCGTGCCCGATTCGCTGTTGAGCGTGGCGGTCAACTGCGCCTCGTTCATCGGCAACGTTGTGCAGTGTTTCGAAGAAGGTCAGTGTTATGTTATTGTTTAGTTACTCGCTCAGACTTGTTTACTTACTTACTTACTTACTTACTGGCTAATGCCCGACCGCGAGTCCTAAATAACATAAATAGCATACAATCTAATATGTAATACAATAATGATTACAAAAATACATGATGGTGTGAAAATTAAATAGATACATTTGCCTATCATTAGCTAATCCCGTACAGCCTGCAGGAACATTCAGAGCATACTATTAATATTTAGTTTTGAGTATTTATAAACAAAAAGCATTAATTGATAAAGTATGTGGTATTGGGGGACGTGATAATTTAAGAAATGTAGAAATTCTGAAATTCTGAAATTAGAAATGTTTGACCAATCTATACAAAGGTTTTAAATCATTTATCTCCCAGCAAGAATGCTCATATTTAGTGTGATTGTAATAACAACGGTTTATGTATAGAGTGAATGAGGTTGACGTGGAATACCACATTTGTATGATATAAAGCGAGGGAAACTATTTTGGATAGCTTCGAGGCATTTTATATGAATACGATGCATAGGGATACTATACTATAGAACTAAGCTCTAAATTAGAACCTAACAGTGAAAAGTACAATGTTTTCAAGGTTAGTAAAATATTTACAGCTTTCGCTTATGAATCCAAAAATCGATGACGATTATTTTGATATATTAAAATAATGATTGGTAAAATATAAAGTTGAATTAAAAAAGACACGAGTTTCAACCATAAAATGGAGAAAAATATTCTCTGAATAATAATAATTGATAAATGGTGCACAAAGCTGGAAAATTACTTTATTTTATACTCATCAATTTATTATAACGTTAAATTGTTTTGTTTGCCTAATGTCCAGGCTGATAAGAAATTTGAGTCATTTTGTAACAGGACTGAATTTGAGGGTGTATTACAAATGGAAATAATTAAATTTCATCTTTAAAGGCCAAACAGAAGTTTCTGAGAGCTTAGAAAATGTATGATGATTGACGAATATGTAGAATATTATGACGACGATGAGCCTTAAACGAATGATAGCAGATAAACGACGAATATGTCAAGTGTGTCACAAGATAATATTTTTGATTTTTTGACTTTTTCTCTGCAAAATCTTCACATGTCGTGTAGGTGTAGTCGCCAGTCGGTTACCGAATCGGGTGAAATACATCGATGCCGATAGAATTCACTTCTATTATCATATTTTACTATTTTAACGTGACAGTAAATGTAGTATCAGTATATCATAACGAGGAGGTTTAACGAGTGTAGTTGTTTCTAGTAGGACTCATTTTCGTTTATAATTTTATAATCACTCGTCAGACCTATAATTATAGTTTTCAAAATTATTGGGTAGAATATACCTCCGAATAGTATATTTTAATTGTTAAATCTTCGTTATTTTTGAAAATTCTTAAAAAATTTCTTATCGAAGCCTTTAGACAAATCACTTATGTAGTTAACCTGCTTACTTTTTCTTACAACAATCTGGTATGTACATAAAATAATATATTCGTGTTCGTTGCGTGTGGCAATAACACTTGAACACGATTACTCAGACTACTGCAGTGTTTTTTCTAAAGCTATATTTCACCTAACCTATATAATATTATATATGTTCCACAATTCTCCTGTCGTTTTATGCCATTGAATTTCCGTATTGCAATAAATAATTTTTTATTATTCCAAACGTAGTTATTACTTATTAATCTCCTCTCCTTAATGTCACAATATATTCAGTTATGTTTGATTATACAAGGACACAAAACGTGAAAATGGCATATTTTTAATTGCAACTATATGTGAATAACTGTATTTTTTTTTCAACACTCAGTAAATAGTCTCTCGAATCTCCATAATGGTTCCCAATAATAATACATATTTTAATTACTTTTTTATGATTATGCATTTGATCATAAATATTTGAATTCATCAATTGTTTGTGTATTACCCATAAGCAGTAGATGTCAAATAATTTTTCATTATCAAATAAATATATTATAGGTATTTCCCGATAAACTAGGGGTAATGTACAAATTAATTTTAATTTTAATATTTATTTTTACATGCGTAAATATAACATTTATCTTATGTCATGCCTATTAAACGCTTATAGGTATGTTTATTTGGGTAACCAACATATTAATTACCCATATTGTTACAACTCTTATGTCGTATGATACTACAAATTATATTCTATGTATGCCACTTTTTATAATATTACTATTTAAATCAGAATTTTTTAATTTGCAAATAATTTACTGTAACAGCAAAACATTGATTAAAACGATACAATTTAAATAAATTTTAAAAGATGTAAAAAAGTGTAAAATGTATGTAAAATATAAAACACAAAATAAAATAATGGATTCTTCGAAGTCAAATATCAATGAGTACAGATCGCTATTAGATTCTAAAAGGACGAGTTATACCTATTTAACTACTCGTATTTTAGAACTTCATAACGGTACAAATATTAATAAAGAGTAGAATACCAATTTGATTTAGTTTTTTATGAGTTATTCATTGTTAAAGCTTAGTTGAACAGAGTGGTACAGGAGTACCCTGTAAAATGTTGGTATTGTACTCCGCTCATCTTACCTTTAAGCAGTTATAATTTATAAACTGTTTGTTCTAAATTTGGTTTTATCGATCAAAATACTAAAAATAGTATTCTGCTTAGGAATATGAAATTAAAAATGGACCTTGTCAGTCAAAAGAGTAATTTTAAGAAACTAACATAGAAGTTGTATATTTCTAAAATCACCGTCAAATTATCAACTATCATAAATGTGCTAGGAATCATTATAATCATTAATATTAGCTTCAATTAAGTTTTTAGTTCATATTTAATTTAACTTTATTTGTCATTGTCTCTGGCATAATGTCTCCTCACCAATCATATTTTAAAGGAAGAAAGAACAATTTATTATGTCTGAAAGAAAACACATTCTAAACCAAGTTGTTACTTTGCAAACAAAACGTTTTTGAAATGATTGGACATTTGTAGAAGGAGTAAAAATATCTAAAATTATTTTGAACTTGAATCAATCCAATGTATTAATTTAAATTTAAATTCAAACATAAGTACAAAATATAATACCTACTGTTGTACACTCATTGAGTAAATACATTTAGTAAGATGGTTTTTCTGGTCAAATTTCGACCACTTGCAATATACTTGTACTCATATAATTCTATAAATTGATGAATTCATTTCAATGGAACAATTTAATAAAAAAATCTTATTAGGAAAATATATCAAAGCCAAAATTGAATGATAAATGATTTAAATGAATAATCATTAATATCCCTTATTTTAATATTTACCACTACACTTTAAAACGACATACATTTTACCGCTGCCGTAAGTGCGTAAGTTATGACCCATTGATAGTTTGAAGATATCATCTGATCGTACTCAATATATAATGAACTAATATTATATAGTGTTTGTGTTTTAAGTTTTAAGATGTTGAACATTATAAACAATAATTATAGGATATAGGTGTGTTCAAGTTGTAATCTCTCATGCATACGGCCAAACTTCTAAAGTATACAATACTGTTGACTATATGAAGGTTGTAGTTCTATGTTTTGTTTGACATGACTTAAAATAATGACATTTTTGAATTGGAAATTCCCCATTTTATAATAGTTTTGATTTATTATAAATTGTTTCATAGGTACCTTTTACATGATATGCTTTGAATTTTTCAAGACCAGTTTTTCAAAAATGTTTCAATGTAACATTTATGAACACTGATATTAAATAGTAATACAAATTAAATTCACAGGTACAGGCAAGTTACCAGGGCCTGTGGGGGACATGCGTGCCGTGAAATTAACCAACAGCAGTGTTTCGTTGGTATGGAATCCTCCCAATGACAATAGTAACGTAACTAGTTTTGTAGTGCACTATCAAAAAGTCAATAACTCCACAGTGCATGAAAACACGATAAAACTAGACCAGGTATGAATTTAGTATTTGAATGTGTTAATAGAACTTTTAACTAATTTATTTGTGGATATACTGAGGGTTGGTTAGCTGGGCATTAAATAACGTAGTATTATACAAGGTAAATCAGATATCTAATATAGTAGTTTTACAGTTGGAAGGTATCTATGTTTAGCAAAAAATAAAAATCATAAAAACTTGTTGTGGTAAGAACGGTTTATATTATTGTGAAAATTACATTAAGCTGAAAAAATAAAATGAAAGGGAGAAAATATATGATGCGAATATTTATTAAGACAACTATGGTATCTTATTTGTTCAGCAAATGGAAGTCAATGAAAACTCAGTGGTATTGATAAAATTGGAGACCGGAAAACTCTACAAAGTGTTTGTCGTATCGAAAAATATACACGGTACCTCCTTACCGTCATCTATACTTTTGCTCAATATAACCGAAACAGGTATACAATAATTAAACGCAATAACTTCATGTATTTGTATTTGCTAAAATTACCGATCCCACTATAGATTTGGATAGTAAGGGTGTTGTGGGCGTTACATCTCCACCACATTCATTGTCCGTTTCAGCTCATAGTGCCAACTACGTTACTATCACTTGGCAGCCACCCGAGTTTAGTCACGTGTCCGAAGAAATAACTTACAAGTAAGAATTTAATACTAGTAGATAGTGGTCATTTTGAGATGGATATTTTAGACAGGTATTACAGTTTACTTATGATTTTATTGGTTTAGTAACCGTCGAATTACTGAGAAGAGAATATAAAGTTTCATGGTAATTTATGAAAAATACTTTTTCAAAGCAATAAAACAACCCATTCTTAATGTCCGTTGTTATTATGTGGGAAAACTGGGCTTAGAGGACTATCTGAATTTCCCATTTGTGCTATATTTTATCAGGAAACGACCGTTTTCGAATACCCTACAAAATTATAGTCTTACAAGGTATGAGATAGGTAACCTCGATAACAAATTTTTGTGTAATTTCCAAGAATTGGCTTAATTTCAAGTCTCTGCAAAAATTAAACTCTAACATTTTTGACAAATCGTTTTTCAAAAGTACGTTGGTAAAATTGAAAAAAAACTTTAAACAATTATTATTAATCAGAATACATTTGTTTGTTTAAACTTATTTTTCTTTAATTCAATTCTCTATTATTATTATTATTATAACTACTATAAATACTTGTAGATTTGTTATTTCTAATACCCGAAACAACTGTGGTTTTAATAATTGCTCTTTATTATAATTTAAATAAAGTGGTGGATATTGTTTTCATATCATTTAAATGTTGAATGAAAACAAAATATAGTACTTATCTACTGATAAAGTTAAAAATATAAAATAAATTTTAAAAAAATGTTGTAAAGCCAACCCTATTTTCATAACTACATAATATAATTTTATGATGGTTTTATATAATATATTAAATAATACTGTTATACTTTTTCGGTTAATAGAATATAGTATGATAGTAGATATTTACAGTTTGAAGTGAATTAAATAAACTAAATATGCACAGCGAAATTCGCTCTCAACGATATTTAAAACATATGTGTTCTCTAAAAAAGGTGATGCCTGTTTATATGTTTAGGTTGTATTGGAAATCAGTAGCAGAAACGGTATTCCATCAAATTGATGTAGCTGTACCCGCGTACACCGTGGACAATCTATCTCCTAACTCTCAGTACATCATTTACATAGTGGCTATGTCAAAGAATGGTAAAAGCTTGCCGTCAGAAACATTGATTGCCTGGACCGACCCCGCTTATCCAGCTTTCGTTGAGGTTTGTAGTATTTTACTAAATCATTTTTTATTATAGTCATCGTGTAAAATGATCAATGGAAATTAGTTATTATTTTCATTTCAATATTTTGAAAGATAAATAGCTTTAGTAGTTTTTCTACATATTTTTTTCGTGGTTATTGTTATTGATTCAAAACTATATTTTAATAAAAATAACATTGATATTGAAAAATATATTGTTGGTGTAGGTACCTACTTACTTATTTCATAAATAAATAGGAATATCATACTTATCATACACATTATACATTTTGTTTCGGATATTTGATATAATGTTAGGTCAATACCATTAATGTAATTGTATGACTCTTTATTCGATGAACAAAATAATAAATAAATCAAATCAAAATCCATCACCGTGTATGTGGATAGACAATGATAGGTTTCATATTTATTTAACTCCCTGCGTCATGCCAGATGATAAATACATTTTTGTTTACGATATATATACAATTATATAAGATGGGAATGAAGTTTAGATACAAATTTAAGTGTGAATTAACTTTCAAGCGAAGCGAGCTTTTTTTTAGTTTTATGGGCTGGTCAAAACTTTTGCCCCATCTTAATAATAACTGAAGTGACGCCACCGAGATAGTATTATACACACGTGTCTGTATGTGTATGAATAAAAAAGTTTATTTTGTTAATAAACACACTATATTTATACGAGGTTTTTGTAACCGTTTAATGCGATATTTCTTAAAACAGCCTCCAACAGTCCATCCGATAAACTTGGTAATGGAAGGCAGCAGTATGACCGTGCTGTGCATTGCCATGGGTACCCCGTCGCCTACCATATCACTGTATATATCAGGAAGATTAGTTAGACAAGAGACTTCTAGACACATGGTGACTGTTATTCACAACGTCACAAGAGACATGGATGAAATCTCGTGCTATGCAGATAATGGCTACGGAACGCCTATGCAATCATCGAGGAAAATCAGTATTAGCTGTAAGTAAAAATTTTTAAATCATATTTTAGCGCTCCGTTTATTTTATAATACCTACGTATAAATACCTAACTATGAATACCATTCGTGTATTTATTATTATATAATACATGCTATTTAATCTAAAAACGTTACAGTACCTATAATATAAACGTATAATAAAGATTTTTTTTGGTTCTCATAATATTCTAGTAACTTCACTAGGTCTTTGGTTACGTTTATGATAACTTTTAGACATTTTAAGTATGTCTAAAGACTAAAAAAAT
Organism: Myzus persicae; assembly: GCF_001856785.1. Lineage (NCBI taxonomy): Eukaryota > Metazoa > Arthropoda > Insecta > Hemiptera > Aphididae > Myzus > Myzus persicae. Next base: position 518,707 of record NW_019100559.1, on the reverse strand, counting down.
GAACACCCAGTAGGTATATACCAATAAGTTAACAGCTGTCAAGTGAAACTTAATTAATTTAAATATGTTTAAAAAATATTCTTCATTCGTCTCGTGTATTTACTTTAATTTCAATAAAAAAAACTCATAATATGACGTATAAAATATATTTTTTTTTTTTGATTTTATGCTTTCTTAAGTAGAACAACATTTATTATAGGACACAGTTATAAAAAATTAAAATAATAAAAAAATTAAATTTATTTTACCAACAAAACTAATGAATATTACACATTAAGCATAATTTTATGACTTTTTAACGATCAAAATAAAAAAACAACGTTTTATGGTACACAATAGTATTATTATGAAATTCTGATGATATACATTACTACATAATATTTGACACTTAATATTATTGAAAATAATACAATGAATAAAATAAATAATAAAATACAAAATGCATGATTTCAATAAACATAAATATTACTAACAACTGTACAATAGTCATCATTATTTTTGATTTAGGTTACGCGTGTATTTTGGTTTGGAAGTAAAAGATGTAGTGCTATGCTTTATATCTTAATAACAGTATATTATTAATAATAATACTTACCCCATATATTAAAATGAACTAATATTTATGGTACCAAAGATCGTATCATTTTGAAAGTATTTTCACACTTTATTCATGTTACAATCTACTAAATAAATTGTTTTGTGTTTCTATAAAATAAAATTAAAAATCTCGATTTTTGCTGGTTTTTTATACTAAAGTAAAATGAACACATAATTAAGGTTATATTAATATATAATATAAATAAGATAATCATATATTCATATTATTATTTTTGATTGTCTCTATTCAAAACGTTTTTGATACATATTTTAAATTACCTATTTGCGAATTTTATAAGAAGCACTTAATTACGTTCAGGTCATAATTAAATAGTTAAATATCATTAAAATTTAAAAGTACATGTGTTCAATTATTAAAACTACTGGAGTGCATTAAGCAACATTCTGAGTATTTTGTAAATAAATAATGGTATATATAAAAGCTTTTGGATGATTTATGGAACCTCGTATGACCAGTTATCTTAACGAAAATATTTTTAGTAAAAAAAGAAAATTAAGAAATTAGGTTTTAACACAATAAATATACTCTGTTGTTGCAATATTTTCTCGGTGGTCTTAACACTGAAAATTATATAGCATTTCTCTTCCTACACATGGGCATCAGATAACTATAATGTAGATTTGTATTCCTTTGTTGGATGTTGACAGTTTAGTTTAAAAAGAAAGCTTTGAAAAATCAACTCAACAATGTAATTTTCGTGAAACGAATTTTTTATAAGAATTCTTTGAAGTTTTGTGGAATGTGAATAGCGTGTTTTTTACATATTATATATTATTAATTTTTCTTCTATGCTCATTGACGGCACGTAATATTTCAAAATTCACAAATTTATAAAAACTTTTAGTAAGGTGTATATAATTTTCTAACTTTTCGATTGATAGTATATATAATATATACACGTATGTATGAATATAAAATAACGAATAAAGGAAAAGTTTAAGACGTTTATTCTATGTATAAAATAACATAATATATTATACTAAATATATAATATTGCTTTATTTATTACAATAGAATTTAAGGATAAAAAATTAATTGTAATAATTCAACCCTGTTCGAGTGTCATAACACCATAACAGTAAACTATATTTAGAGATTTAATTACAATTCTCATGAACCGTAATACAATGTCAAAACACGTTTACAGACAATTAAATTACTTACGAAGTTGTTGAACTTTAAAGTTTTATGAAACATTATTCACAGTGTTTTCTGATTTATCAAAGCTTAGGTGTTTACCTGACATTATAAATACGCACCCAACATACGACATTTCAAAAAAAAGAAGGAGAGATTATTTTTTTTTTCTTTGTAGTATTTCCGTGTCACAACTTTAACACTATCATCTTCGCTCCTAGAAGATGGATGCTTTATATGCAATATATTTCAAACATACGGAAGGCAAAACAAGGCTAGGTCTAAAGTGAACTTGAATAATGGTTAAATAAATGTTTTTGATGGATGCATTATTCGATTAAATTTGCCTAGGATTTAATATTTTTCTTCTTTTAATCAATTAATAATAATTGTTTACAATAGTTCCATTATTTTAACCATGGACAAATCTTAAATTTAGTTGCTTACTGTTATTGATAAATGTATTATTTTCTAGGCAGTGATAAGTAAAACATATCACAAAAGAAAATTTTGTCAGTTGTAAGCGTAAGAAAAATTCGATACAAAGTATCTTTAAGCTTGACCTATATTTTTACATTAGACAACACTGAATAAAACTATGGCGATAAAGAAAAAAAAATATTGATTTAATTCCATTAAATTATTGTAAAAGAGGGAATTATATTCCGTGATCACTTGTGTATGAACCTTTTTTAAAAGCATAATTGGTATTGGTTAACCAATATTATATAGGTTGAAGAGGGATGAAAATTAATTCCATGGTAATAATTTTTTGTTCACATAGAAATGAATGATAACGTAATGAGATAAAACCCGTGAAGGATTATTATGTTTGGTTTTAATCTCAAAGTGATTAAAACACTCAACGGTTAGGCTGTATTGAACTGTACACACATTCAGTTTACCCTGTACACTGTGGCTGGTAAAGTGCTATAAGTGTTTAATACTTAATGACGACAACTTCAACGGCGGGTAGCGATATAAATTGTAGAACGAACTACATTTTAAAATACAAGTTTGGACTTTGAAGTTGTGTTTGTTGGGAGAAAATTTGTGATTTTGCTTGCACGAGTCATATAAAATTGCCTTTGTAACCATTCGGCAAACTGAACGTTTCCCTGTTCACACATCGTCGTCGGTAAACCAAGCACGTGTGTTTCGACCAATTCGATTCCCGTCTAGTAACGAAACATCGTTGCTGCGTTATTTAGACACTAGGTCGGAGGACGAATCTTTATTGTATCGAATCGGGGTAAGTGCTGGGGACCCCTAAAACCAACAGTTCCGCGTAGAATGTGCCGCCCGGGTCGTTTTAAGGTCGGCGATACTACGTTCGCATAGTAATAATAATAATATATTATATTATGTGATATTATTATTATTATTATTATTATGTACCTAACCCGGTGGCCGTTTATCCCGAGCAATATATCATTTAAAACGGCGTTTCCTCCCTCCGGGACAACGCGACATCCCTACACCGATGTGCCGGTGGTTTTTCACTCAGTTTACCGGCAAATCGCCGACGCCACCACATACCACCACCCTTCGTCGTCATTGTTTTATACCGCACAGTCAGTCCATTGGAGACACGATTTAAGTAAGCTCTAAGAGCGTGACGTGAAATCGATACCGTCATTCCCTAACCACCCCCTCACTAGCAGTCTGTCAGAAATCGCATCAAAATTCGTCGTGGACCGTTTAACTAAATTCGTGCCGAAGCATATAAAATGGGCGAAAACGGGTTTCCGGATAAAAGGGACATAGTATATATTATATTGTAATAGTCGACGAAATGCGGTTAATGCTTACCAAAAATAAAAGTTTAACACAAACATAACCAGAACTATTCCGCGCACTGTTTAAACTCGATTACGGTGGTTTAACTGGGTTATTTTAAATAAATATATACACGATATATATATATATATATATGTATATACTGTAGCGTGTGTGTATGTACGAATACGATGTTTGACGGTAGTAAAATAATAACCCCATATATTTACTCATACAAAAAAATGTAATACGTTTTAAAATATAATGATAATTTATTTTCGGAATGGTACATGAAAGTTAGTCGTTTACTTTATCGGAAAGATACCCAATAAAATCGTGTAATGTTTTCTATATTATATTGGTATAAAATCAATAAAAATCAAACATAATAAATGTACACAGAACGATTTTTGTATAGAATTATAATAGACTAGTTTAAGGTTAATTAATGGAGTTAGGTATTATGTTTTAAATAATAATATTATGTGTATTAATATTTTATGGTTTTCATTAATAATATTGTGTAATGATTATTATTTTGTATAATACGACATAGGCACTTAAAAATAATCATATTATAACATCACTGAATACAATTATTCTCTGTAACGGCGGAGTACGGAGGATTGCATTATACGCGTTGTGATTACGGCGTAGGTTTAAATTATATTGTATTACTCTATAATTGAAGCATATTGGCTTCATAACTGGGTTTATAATAACGTTTGTATCGTTGACGTGACTGGATCCGATTAGCGAGCGAAAATGGAGACATTTTACCGTGATACCTGCAGTATAATGCGTTTAACGGCGGGGCCACGTATTAGATTTAATTTGCGGCCTTGTGGTTTATATTATTATCATCGTTATTATCGTCATTATATTTTTCCTTTTCATAATAATTTGTCATCGCCATAATAACCTGTTCCCAAAATAATGTCGTTTCGCCAACTCCGTGTTTCAGACGTTCCCAAATTGGTGGCTTCGAAAATCACCATGGCCAATCTGGGTGACACCGTGACGCTCGAGTGCATGGTGGACGCGCACCCCGAACCGAAAATGATGTTTTGGCGGGACGCGCAGGGCCGAACGCCGGTGATACAGAGCGGCAAACACGACGTGAACGTGATCCGGTCCAAGGAGGACTACACCAAGTTCGTCATGGAGCTCACCATTAGCAAGTTGACGGAGACCGACGATGGCGACTACTTCTGTCACGCCGAGAACTCGTTCGGCAGCTCCACCAAACCCGTGTCGGTGCGCATCAGGAACTCCGTAAGTACATCAACACACCACTCTACGGTCGGATTGTGCGCACGCGTTGTGTAATATATTATTATGTATAGCACACACGTCTAGTACACGCGAATATATTCACCAACGCCAGTCCCGTGTTTGTCACCATAAAAATTTAAATACACGTTTACTATAATTTGAGAAGGACCAATCAAACAGACACTTTCAGTCATCTAGCATCCCATAAAATATGATTTTAGAAAATTCGGCACCCCTCTCTCAAGAATTACCACTACCTTGTGGCGAGGCGATACTTACGTTTCTAGATAGATAGATAAACGTGTCATATTATATTAATATCTACTAAATAAACATATTAAAATACTACGTCGTACCCTCTCCAATTTTTTGGCGAAAAATCACGGATATACTGTAATGCAGTATAAACTCTCAAGCAATTTGAGAATCAACAATGAACTCATCATTTAAGAAAAGGCACAGTCGGTGTTTTTGACTGAACTGATGATACATTTCAAATCTCTATGATTGGGTTGACTTCAAAATGATGGAAACTGAAAAAAATATAAAGAATCTGCTGGATGCCTTAGGTATTACTTTATAGCGGTAAAGGCACCCTTTGATGATTATCGAATTCAGGTGGTTTTTATTGATTTCGTATGGATTTAGAAATTTAAAAAAATGTAATATCAATTTTCTTTGTGACCGTTTTCTGATTTCTTCATCTCCTATCAAACAACAGTAAAATATAAAATATTCTTGATCAGACGCACGACGGCTTAGGAGGGTACATTAAAGAAAATTTATGGGAACATCACTGATAATATTTGTACCTATATTATAGCCATAAACACAAATAAAACGATAAGGTAATAAGAGGAGCGGCGGGGTGAGTCATGTCCCCTAAACACCTACACCCTCTCGCGCACATTACAGACATACTCACACGCGCTTCCCACGTGTATTCTTTTATGAGAATTCATATATACAACCATATATATATTGACGAGTTTTGGAGGGCTTAGAATACGCACGCAAATGACAAAATACGGCAATAGCTTAGCCGGGTTCAGTCCTGGGGCTTAGGACTATATTTATTTTTATTTTTTTTTTGTCACCCACCGACCCACTCCTGGAATGGCGACGAAAACACGCGGGCGGTGGGGTGGGGATAAATTATACGACGGGGCTCCACAGCGAACCGACATATTGTATATATAATGGTATAATAACGCCGCCGCTGAGGCTGTGACGGCCAGGGCGAGTCACGTTGCGGAGCATTTGTCACGGTATAGGATCAAAGGCCGCTGGGGGATTAAACGCGGCGGGATCGGCCGGGCCGACGGCACCGCACCACTCGTGCGTATATATACACATATATATAATATTTAGTAACGCGCTACAGCTAGGTATAAACAAGAAGCGCGTGGTTTGGCAAATCCGGTGTTGTGCCCGCCATTATTATTATTACCGACCGATATAATAACGAGAATTGATGGCATAATACGAACATATTGTTTCGAACTGACGGACAAAAGGCGGCCATGACGGTTTTTTTTTTAAATCCTTGAAATCTCCTTAACTCCCATCAAATATCTAGAAATATATCCGAGCACACGAGTATTTAATCATGTGCTTGTACGCTTGAGTGATAGAGAGAGAGAGAGAGAGAGAGAGAGAGACGACCGGTCTCGAATGACATTTGCATACTGTCTGTCCATTTCGTTCGATTTAGTTTAACCCGTCACATTATTATTATAATATTATTGTCATTCAAAACACTTTCTCCGGCTAAAGTGTATAATATACTACACAGGGTGGAAAAAGGGATGGTATTTTACCCATATAGGTAGGTTTTTATTATTTTATTTTATTTCCCTCAAATTGTACTTGTTTTTTTTTTTATCAAAACATTTCGATGACCAGAAAATAACACTAGCACTAAATTGGGTATATGATTTTAAGATTCGTATATAAGTTGATTTGCAATACTAGTTGGACACCATTATGGTGATCAGTGATGAATATGTTTGATAGTGTCATTGTAAAAACAGTGTGATACACACTATTAGAGTAGAATTTTGTGACCGATTTTATTGCTTGAAGATAAACTAATATATTGTAGAGTAAAAATTACGGTAGTTATTATTTGCTAGTTACTACTAAACCTCCTTCTTAATGATCTCTTAAGGTGAAATACATGGGTATCACGATATTCGACATTCATTCAAATCAAAACAAAGCATAACCAAGCAATCAACGACTTAAGTATTTCAATGCAATGCATCAATACTTTATCTATATTAATTCAGACATTATTTTTAATAAGTACAATATGATTCTAAATTTGTGCAATATGTTAATGATCGACAAATACAAAATATATGACAATCTTTTATAGTTTTACTCTGAGGGGAAACAAAACTTACCGTAAAATATCAATGTTTGTGTTAGAATAAAGCAAGTAATATTATTAATATTTCTATACTATATTGAATTAATTAGTATAAAAATATCCAGTTCGAAAAATAAGTACTTAGGACATTAACCTTTAAAGTTTTCCTATAATAGTAGTAAGTGTGCATTCTAATTATTATTACTATTTTTCTCATTGTAGATACTTTAACTATAATTATATTGTCACAAATAACACCATATATTTAAATAAAATGTTAATCCGTGTTAAATAGGTAGTTGTTAGTTATTACCAAGAGATAAGTCCTAAAATTCTTTCCGATTACCATGTACATTGTACTTCACAATTTTAATAAATATTATACTACCACCGAGGACGTTTTTAATGGTGCTGAAATTGTGCTGATTATCTGTTGATACTAGAATATTTTTCTCAAATCGGTGGTAATAATACATTTTAAAATATTATCGAAAAACTTGATTGGTTGTGACCAAAAAACGTCAGTTTTGAGTAAAAAAAATATCTATCGAGTATCATATGTGATGAGACCATCCTTTTTTCCCACCCTGTACATCGTATTTCTGTGTACTTGAAAACAACTATAGTATAGCTTTTCCTCATCCCGCCCAACATTCGACTTGACAACCACGATTTCAACAATGCACTTAATACACTATTAAACTATGCTCAATATCCATTAACTGCAACGCGTTCGAAATAGTCCATTTCGTGTCAAATGTTGTATATATATATATATAAATATTTAATACGTTTGTGTGTATACATTTATAGGTGACGACCAACAACGTGACTCAATGTTGCGTTCAACAAAACGTGACGGCCGGTTGCTTGGACGCGTGTTCTTCATCGTATTTGGACATCAACGTGGCCATTGGCAGAGCCGATTGTTTCAACGATTTTGACAAGCTAATGAAATGCGCATCAGGTACCTACCATATTTTAAATTATATTACATCTGTATTACACACTTCTTTGTATCGGACAGTTAGCGACTGTAAACACGTCGTCAAGAATTATTTGATTAAATTCTGAAGTCACGATAAAGCGATTTATTTTTTATAAATATATAGTAAGAAGCGGACAATATTATTAAACGTACTTTATGATCATCGTTTTTTTATGAAATTACTCAACAGATTTTTTTTTTACAAAAAAAAATATTAAATAATAATAACACTGTCATTTACTTTTAACAATATCTACATAATAATATCATTGATAACCATATTATCAATATATTATCTACTCAAAGATGTTATCTTATACTAATGTTATCGTAGTATCTCGAGGCTCTCAGCTAAGAATGTACATAAATAATATATATACTATTATACGTTGTACAGTAAATTGTCCGTTAAACATCCAGGTACTCCGCAACATTACGGTATTCGTCCAAACACGCATCCACAAAATATTTATATTATATCATACGCGCTATCATGTACGTCGTGTTTTCGTGTTTCAGATGGGTCGGATCACAGGGCCTGCTGTTCGGACCGTGGCGTGCCCAGACGCTGTTTGGAGTGGTGTCGTGGTGAACCCGTCAACAACAAGATGTGCGTGCTGTCCTATTCTAAGTCCATACTGGCCTGCTTCCACGAGCTCAGAGGTAAGGAACCGTTTGTTGGCGCTCCCATAATAATCAGCAATACGTGCTCAAATTTATTGTCTCTTGACCCTTTTGGGATGGGAGGGAGGAGACGAATAACTAATAAGGATTCGATTCGACTACGGAGGATTTCAAAAATAAATAAGAAACACTATTCTATTGAAATTCAAACACTGAATTATATATAATATGGTCTTGGATGGGTAGCGGGGTTATTAATTCACAACCTTAAAAAGACATCCATTAATAAATGCCCCGGTGACAATTTCATGATTCTAGGTCAATTTTGCCATTTTGGAGACCATTTGAGTCATCTAGAGTAGTTTTAATGAGATAGAAATATATTTTGTTTCATTCTTATTGGTACACCTTCTACCTAGTTTATATTAAACATTAAATGCGTAGGTTTATTATTAATTGCCGATGTTTAATTTCCTGCTCCGTTCATATGCCACTGAGATAATCATAATAATATTATTAAGTCGTTGGAATCATATTTTATTGGGTTGCTGTATTATTATACATCGTTCTGTTGTAGACAAACTGCCGGGGCCACCGACCAACGTACGTTTGGAGAACGTAGACACACACACTATCACAGTCAAGTGGGACCCGCCAGCAAAGAACCCGCAGACTGTTGAAGTATACAGGTACGTAAGAAAAAACTAATTATTACTCCACATGATTAAATAACGAACGTTAGATAGTAATCATTAATATGATTTATACGGAGTGATTAATTTATCTTTATTTCACAAAACAATAACGTTTTTAAAAATATTTATTTATTTAACGTACCCTAATTTTAAGTCATTACTAAACTTGGTGAAAATTCTAGTTTTTATCATCATCATTTTTAAGTTTTTAATCTTCCAAAATTAATGATGTCATTAAAAAAAGTCAATGTGTATGGTAGTCACGGGTGGAAGTAATTTCGTATTCGGGAACAATGAAAACGACAAGTTCTCCATTCATATGATTCGAATCAACATCTGATGGTGGGGTATAATGTAGTTTAGTATTGTAGTACCTAATATAATATATATGTTTAACTGATAATACTATTGCTTAAATTCAACAATTTTAGATTCTGATCGGTGCCATGAATGGTATAAGGTTAACAATTGGGAACTTTTTTTGTGTTCATCAACAACTTTTGGAACAATCAAAATGCTTCAATTTTTAACTTTTATTGTGGTGCCTGGTATAAAATAACCATACATACCTAATATTTATACAAGCATTTTGTATACATAATACAATTTTTTTAATATCTCAGCTCATTTGTCCTACCTATTTAAAGACATTTTAATTTTTCGATTTAAGTATGGTACTTTTTGTTTGAAAGAAAAAATCTGGACATTTTAATACAATACTCCTAGTAAGTGTTCTTACAACAACTAATAAATATAAAAATAAAAAAGTTTTTAATTTTTTTAGCTGAACCTTGAAAATGTAATCTAAAGTTCTTCATAAGCTAGTGTTACAGCATTCTAAAAATATCACAAATTAATACGCACTATCTTTGATGGCCTTTTTTCAAGTTCTAATTTGAAAAAAATTGGATATTTAAACGAAAAATAATGATTTTTGTCTTACAATATTAAAGTTAGAGGTGTAAATAATAAAAAAACAAAAAACAAAATATAGTAACTGTAAAGACTTGAAACTTTTCTTCAGTATCGTACATTATTATTTTACGTACAATATTAGTATAATATTATTCTATCTATATTCAGACTAATTACGAATAACTATATTTTATATTATTCTAAGATACATTGGATTTAACTTATAAGTGTATATTAAAACATATTTTTAATTTATATAAAAATAGTATAAAATTAATAATATATACTATATATTATATAATGTGGACTTTTGATGTTTTTGGCAAAAATTAGTTCAACATACAGTATTAATAATAAAGAATAAATTACAAATAGTAATCTAAATAAATTACAAAATAACTTCAGAAATAGAGGCTGAGTGTTTACTGTTTACATATTATCGTTTCCACTCTGATTCGTTTTACGTAATATGTTATCATAAATTATTGCACTTAAATTTAACACATCCATTACATCAGTCTCAATAGTGAGGTAGATATATTTGTAACCTACTTTACAGCACGACAACCCCTGCTTTTCATAAAATATTTTACAATAATTAAACTATTTATTATAATGTGACTCGATAATAATTTACTTGTGACCTTTATTTAAATACCATACCATGTATTATAACCTAATATTCAATATAATTTATTTTTGAGTAGTGAAGTGTCATAAGTTTGAATCTTAATTGGGAATTAAAGGGTATCAGTTAATTAATTGTATTTGTATTTCTAAACACTGCAGTAAAAGAGAAAAACTAAAAGTGGACAGATAAAAAATCCATTTAAAAAATAAGTATTTTTGTAATAATTTTCATAACCAGATATTTGAGGCCAGTAACGCAATAAGAATCATATAGAAAAACTTCATAATTAGCTAAGCTTTGTAAAATAAGGAAATATGAGAATTTAAAATTTTTAACTACAGCACAACATGTTATACATTTTTTAAATTTTTACGTAGAATTTCGCGATTTTATTTTTTAATATTATTTATTTTGTTTTTAGGGTATTTTGGAGACGCGTGGGCAACAACACCCCACCAGAAAAGAACGACACTAAAGAAACGTCCATGAAAATTAGTGGCCTTAAGGACGATTTGACATACGAGTTGGTGCTCAAAGCCGGTAATTCGAGGGGCATGAGCACGCTGACTGAACCCATTAGATTTACTACTGCCGAAAAGGACGTCACGTCGGCGGCTAGCATGGGTGAGTTTATTTAGCTTCTGTTAAAAAAAAACTTCAAAGGACATATAAAAAAATATTGGATGTAGTTGTAAAATGTTTATCCTAATGATGAAAATACTGGTCGAGGGAATAAAAAAAAGTTTTAGAACTGGAACAATGTTTTGTTGGTTTTTACTGTGCGCTGATATATTAACAAATAACAAACTTTTTACATTTTTTTTTTTTAAATATTATTGAGAAAACATCATAAACACTGTAATCAGACTATATATTATGGTTTATTTTTGACAGATCCTCAAAACCATGTTTTAAAAATAAAAATTGCTTGTATTATGTAGGTACACTCATAACTTTTATTTCAATTACAAAATCCGGGATATTTTATGAATAATGATTACTAATTTAAATTGAAATAAAAAAAAGATAAAATGTGTAAATAGTTAAAAACACGCTTATTTATTAATCCATTTGAATGTTAGTTTTTTTTTTGTGTGATTATTTCAATTAATGTGAGCATAAAACATAAATATAATAACCATGTTCAAAAAAAAAAGTAATACTTATGATATAAAATTAAAATAAGAACATCTAGGTATTTAAATAATTTATATTCTTAAAGTAACTTTTCCGGGATTCAAATCTGAATACAATTTGTATATTGTGTTAGATTAAAGTACATAATATGCATGTATAAAATTGAATAAATGTTTATATTTTAACCGAAAGTTACTCTTTTAGTTAGAAGTTAAAATGTATTACTTTATCACTGACTTATTAACTCATTAACACTATGTCTTATAGATTGCACACTGTTATTTAATTTTAATTCGTATACGAGCTGTCATATTAAGATTTTATATATTAGTTATCAATTAATACTCAACCAGTATGAAATGTAAATACATTGTGATTTGGATTAAAGTAAAATAATCCTACTTAAAATTGTCTACTTTATGTACTTATAATATTACTGTCGCATAAATTTATATGTGTGATTAAGTTTTTGTTCTTTGATTTTTTTTTAGGTATTTTTTATTGTTCTGTGTTATTCGCTTATTATAGTTATTTTTTGCCAAATATTTTAATTATATCCAAAAAAGATATTTTTAAAATACATATTTTTTGTTTATTAATTCTTTAGAATCATTAATTTAAATGAAGGTATAAAAATTAAATGAATTTTTTTTAATTCGTGGATCACACGGCGTCCTGGGTAGGCTATTTAGCTACACCACTGTTCTGACATATTTTTCCGTTATATTTAGTATAGCGATATTTTTTAATTCATTTAAAATACAAATATTACTCGTTTGAAATACAGTTCTTTCGAAGCATGATACTCTCAAATAAAGCTGCACCAGAGCTAATAATTTAGTAGTAAATATTGAAATATGTAGGTTTATCCTAGCCGAATATTTCAATTAGTAATGAAAAAGTTGTTTAATATTATTACATAAGTAAATTGCTGTTCAGGAAATGTATAATACGTATACTGCAGGTCTTATTGAGTAGACGAATATTATTTATATAAGGGTTGGGTTGGAATAAGTTACATATTATATAAGGAACGTATATTGGGTACATATAAGTATAAAATAAATATTTAAGATTCAATAAGTAGAAAATATCGTTAAAGTGTTTATTCTTATATTGGAAGAGTAAAATCAGTTTACCTACTAGTTTTTTCAAGTAGTAAAAAAAATAATCAAAACTAATATTGTTTTTAATTGACATTAAATAATATGTATCTATCATTGATTTTGAATTGAGTACATTAAATTTAATGAAAACTTAAGCAAATATACTTAATTTATGTTTGTTTATTATATTTTACATTTTAGGTGAAAGCCGTGCTGATATTGGAACTATATTTGGTGTATTTGTTGCAATTTTGATCGTTGGAGGCATAGTAGCTGGTGTAGTATATTACATGCACGGCCACGGTAATTTGTTGCACAAATCATCAAGTGGTGTTTCATTTGAAAACCCAAGTTACCTAAGAGAAGTCAACATGGAAAATATGGTAATTATATAATTGTTTTAAATAGTAGTCACTCTTAATGCTAACTAATGATTGTGCTAAACATGCATACTATTAGCCAAATATAGCTATTTAATAATATTTGGTAAGAGGTCGATGTTTAAAACATTAAGTACCTACTTCATTTCTAAATATATTTCATATTTCCAAGAAGTTTATTTTTAAATAAATACCTACATGGCTACATCAGAAATAACGGTTTGATGATCACATATAATGTGTCAGATTTCGTATAACTTTTGTTTTAAAAATCAAATATTCTATTCGGTATGCTTTTAAATTAATTAAGGTACATTTACGTAAATAAATCAACAAAGTTCTCAACAACTTCACTCAGAATTACCCATCATGATACTTTTGATAGTGTACATTGAATTATATTTAATCAACACATAAATATTTCTATCGTTGACATACAATTGTTCAAACAATTAATATGAAAATAATTTGTAATCTCTAAAGAATGAATTTTTAAATAATTAAAAACCGAAAATAAATTGAAAATATTTCATTATTGACATTTTAAACTATATAAAAAAATGAATTGTGGGCATATAAAATATTATTATGACATTTCATTAAATTGATTAAAAGGATAAAATAGTAAATAATCGACTTTATTAGAGTACAAATTAATTGTATTCATTCTTTTTGGAGTACTTCTCAACAAGAGTAATAATTTAAGTACTTAATATTATTTCTTGACAAATTTAATTGTTTCAATCATTTTGACAGTATCTTTGTTTTATTTATTTTATTTTTTATAATTTATAATTTATAAGTTATTGTTTCTTATTGTGTATTCAAACGAATACATTTATATATTTTATATTTCATTTATTTTAATAATGATGTTTGTTTTTGCAAATAATTTTTCTTTTAGTACATAGAATATATCGTATAATATATATATATATATATATATATATATGATACAATAAATAAATAGTAAAATGATTAAATATTATGATAGTACTAGTTTGTACATTTTTGAAATCTTCTGATAAGCTAAAGCTTGTGAAAGAGGACTTTTTCTTTTTCCTTTATTTTTTTAAATACTAAGTATACTAATAATTACAGCGAATAGTCATTTACTTATAAATAATGTCTTGGTTTTATTTGTAATTTGTTTTCTATGTTTATGTAAATAATAGTACAATGTATAATATAGTATTGTACTTATTACTTAAGCAACGGAAATCGCTAATGATCATTACATTTTTTAATAATTAATAAAGTATTAAAAAATGATAATTTTACCCGTGTGTTACAGAATCATACTGATTTACCTTATTCGGGCACAGCTAACGGACTCAATACCGCCGAATGGAAACAAGACCACTTGCATACAGCCACCGAAGTGCCACCTACATTGTACGAAGAACTCAAACTTGGATCGGACGGAGCTGGGTTTAAAAGATTGAAGCCATAGAGATTACCGGTCGGGTAAACTTTATATCCTACTGTCCCCACTCAAAAAAAAAAAAAATATATATGTATATATATATTTATATAGTAATCAGTGAAATCACATTGATTGTTTATATGATTATATACGGTATATTGCATTTTATTTTAAGCACTAAGGACGCAAAATCGTATTTTTAATAACACGAAAAAAAAAATAAATACCATGTATTATAAAGGTATGTCTAGCTTTAGGGGGGAAAACGGTGGTTAGGGAAAGAGACCTATTTGCATCGGGTTGAATAATAATTTCTAATTCACTGTCTTTCCAAGTCGTGTCCACACATTACTTTAGTTATTATAAAAAAAAACCCCAATGGAACAAACAAATAAGACACGGTGCGATACATCGTGTGTTTGATGCTTACACTAAACGGTGTTTAAATTTATATTGATATAATAACTGGTCATTAGATGAATTTCTTTAGGGTATTATAATATATATTATGTATACAGTATTTTATGTTTGCGTGATGTATATGGTATTTATGTTTATGCGCCTGAAAGCATCTTGTTAATAATATTATTAATGTACCATACGTAAATAATTCCAATACCTTAAACGCCGCTACTATGTATAGTCATTGTTAGGTATATTATATTGTAAGATGTTTTTATTTAAGTTTAATATTATTGTTTAAAAACCTTTTTGTAAAGTAAGAAAAAAAATTATCTTTAAGACGTATTAACGTTGGTAACCACTGTGATCTCTATTATAATATCTATATTATATAAAATATAATTATACAGATACAAAATAACAATTCGCACCCGTCATATATTAAAATCGAATAGAATTACAATTACAAATTTTAATGAACTTGTGGTTTTTGTACAGTATATTATATAGGATTACATGCGAAAATATAAGAGTGTTTTGTTTATTCTCTGTTGTTAAATTATTTATTTCCTTACCTTTAAATTATTCCTTGTGTACATAACATAAGTATATAACAAAAATCTTTATCAAATATGTATGTTTGAAAATGGAAAATTATAACAATTTGTCTGTGGCTTATTTGTACTTAAAACCGGACGAAGTCTTACTCGAGTATCTATACATTTACCCTTTAGATTTTATATTTTTAAATTTTAACCAAAGGAAAATGGTAAGTACAAATATAATACTACATCGTGGCACTATTTATTGGGATATATAATATTACGACAGAAATGGTAAATTGTATCGTAGATATTGCTTAAATGATATGTTATTTGTGTTTAAATAAACGTACCATAATTACAGCACACATTACCATGATACCCCCGTAGCTATAAGCAGAACGATTTAATTGCCACCATAACACTGTGGAATCGTTTGAATTTTAGCCGGGAATTTAATTAGATAAATGCTGGGAAGAATGAAGCAATTGAATTAAAATCAAGTTAATGAACTTTGAAAATAAATTATATCATGAAATTTTCAGAAGGGGTAGGTATATATTTCCGCAGTAATGGGCGAAGGAGAGTATTGCATGCATTATATAGGTGGAGAACGAGGTCTTTAAGCGAAGAATGTATACACGGCTGCAGGAGGGAAACAATTTGCTCGTGGAAATATTATTTCTGAAAGGGTTCTCGAGTGACTATTATAGTACACACTGCTATGGTATACTGTACGCATTGGCCACGTAACAGCTTACGTATTACAATAATATGGTACATCGTAGACTAGATTGCGGATGCGGTAACCATGGTTATAGGTAGGTAGGTACCATACAATATACATTAACGGTGATGGAGGATTTTTCACCAAAATTACCATACTATGACGTTAAGTTTTCTGATTACTATTGTTGTACAACGACAACTACGCATTTAACCGTGTATTGCAAAAACAATTACTAATTAGGCACCGCGTGGACTGTTGGACTGGGGTTGTAGACTTGTTTTAATATGAAAATAATATAGGTAATAATCATAAAATATTCCCCGATATTTGTGCGATCGTCATAATAATTCGGTGAAATCGCCTACACAGCCGTCATCATCGTCGGTCTACCCGAGGTGCTGCCCGTAAAACGACGAAATAATATTATAATAAATGGGTACCTATCGTTAAACCTTCGAAATACCGCTGACACCGGTTACCGTTGTCCTCGAACAGCGAATATTGTTTTTCGGAAACCAGAGTATAATATAGCATACTTACACAGGGTAAACTATACCTATGTGTGGTGATTCACTAAGCATGCTCATTGCTCACCCTCTTTTGCCTTTTCAACGATGCAATTATTCAATGTCCGATTTTTGAAATTTTCGAATATACTCAAAAACCGCATTTTCAAATTCTTGAAATTGTTTGTACCACCTAAGGTCGCATTATAGTATACTCAATAAGAGAATGTCCTGTAGTGATACAATAAAATTCAGTTTATCAAATGAAAACCCCACTTAAATTATGAACTGTGAATTATTTAATCGATAAAATTGAAAATGTTAATATGCCTAAATTAATATTTCAATTCAAAATTTCAAAGGTAGTTCGTAACTGACTTAAATGTTCATATTTTAAATAATGGTCCTCAAAAATGGTTTACGAAATATCACAAAATGCATTAAAATATATTTAGGCAGGTAATATCGGATATAGTATCTATTATAATTTATAATACTTGTACCATTAATATAAATTACAAACATTTTCAAATAACTGTAGCTCCCATTCTAAGTTCATTATCATGTGCATATTATTCTTAGTACACAAAGTTAAATAACTCAATAACTCCTTCAAATTTTGATTTTGATACTTCGACGTTTCCAGAAAATGTCCCCCCCTATGGCCTATATAATTAACACTTGGAAAAATAGGATCTCGCTTGAAAAATAGAAGTTCGTATTTCCACGGGACACTTCTTAAGTAGTAAAAAATATCTCAACATTTTTTAACTGATTCGGTGTTTAAGTACATATTTAAAAATTCCAAAAATCAAATTTTGAATACCTAACTGTATTATCGGAATACCTATCAAAATAGGATTAGTATACTTGGTGAATCACCCTGTATAAAATGCTTTTATCAGTTGTTTCGCTGGTTATTGTTTATTGCACTCGAAATAAGTGCATTTGAGCTGTAGCAATTATATTATTAAACCTGGAAGAATATTATTTTGAAAAAAATTCCTCTCCTCCACAGTCTTTTGTTGATAGTAATCTTATTATATTATGTACACACGCCGCGTCGTTATTTTCGAGACTGTTATTATCGATACAATAATAGTTCAAGTTCAACCGCCTACAGACATTACAGGCCTAGCTTCACAGATTTCGATGCCGCGAGAACCGACAGTGGATCGTGCCAATTATTGCGGTATCTATGGTAACAGTATAATATACCGTAATTTATAGTTCGATACAAAATTATATTACTCGTCTTATTATGCACTAATGGCCAGTGACAAACGAATTCGATCCCTGTTTTATGAAGTGTGCACACCTGACCACCACCACCACCATCACCATCACAACACCTCGGGTAGTTGTGTCTGATAACAACGACAAAAACAATACATAATGTACACAATAATCTAGTTATACATGCTGAGTGCGGTAATAAATTATAATAAACGTTTCGCGCGGCGAATTGATACGAAAATAAAATGCTGAATAATAAATTACTCGAGAACGGCAGAAATAAATTACCGTTTCGATCAATCCACGTGTTGTACTGACATGTTATATAATAATGAGTTATATAATTTATACGACAGACCGCGTACAGATAATAATAATATATCATATTTTTATAATCGTTGTGTTATTGTAGGTATACACGTTCGGCGTTATTTGCGACATGAAAAATGAAAAAAATTACGTTGATAAAATCAAAGATTTTATAAACGTGAAAGTTTATCGTTTGATATTATTATTCGCGGAAAATCAGACAAGTGCAAAATTATACGAAATAATTAAAAATGCGGTCATTACAGAATAGGCTAAAACCGGGACAACAATTTTGCAGTAAAATGATTGCCGCTCTTGTTTTTACCCTTCCTTTTAGTAATAGGAGTAAAAAAGCATTTTGCGTTTTAGCCGGCACGCAAAATGACATTATAACTTATAAGCACGAAATTGATACGCATTTTAATGTGTTTCGTGAGATACAACGGACAAATACTTAAACAGGGAAAATACTTAAAACCATTATAATATACCCGGCACGAGGAGGGGCAACGGACGGAATAAATTAATTTAAATTTAAAATGAAGTAATATTATTCCGGGACGGTGTTGCGAGTTATTTTGATAAATTTTTCGAAACGAGGGCGGTACCTATACCTACGATATTATTATATTATTATTGTCACAACAATATCTTGTGCGTACCCGACATGTCGTATAAATATCCATCAAATCACGTCGGCGTGAAGCGATTTGTAGTGGAAATAATATATAAAAAAAAAAGAAATAATAAATAACAATGACAATATTTATGGTTACCGTCCGATAATAATAATAACAACAACAATATAATATTATGTTCGCACCGAAGTATAATATACGATTCAACTCGGCTATACATTACGCATCCTACATAATATCAATATCATGACCACTTCGTCCACTTACACTTCGAGTTTGGTCTATATTATTATTATTACATATTTTTATTTGTATATAAAATAATACAGTGTTTTTCTCTCTCGCCCCATTATTATTATTTATTATTATTATTATTATTATTACTCTTACTATCATTATGATTATGATTATTACTGTTATTATTATCACAACGTCAAAGTCTCTCGGAGAGAAAGTAATTACATTTTAAATGGTTTAACCATCCATTACTCCGCCACGACGACGACGCGCCACCACCGTCGCGCGTCGTCGCCGCACTCGCTCACAAAGTGTGTTCGTGTGTCGTTATCGCGTCCAACGCCGCTGCGAAGATTAATTACACGCCGCTACAAACTTTATACAATCTACCTACATTAAACTATTATATACATGCACGCCAGAGACATACGCAGGTACACGATTATAGGTACGGTCATATATGGGCGGGTCGATGCATCACAGACGAGTGCAATGCATGTTGGTCGATGCAAGAGTGCATGACGATATTTTGCAGTTTGAAACCTGCAGGTATACCAAGACGTCGGATGCGCACTGGCATCCCCCCCCCTCCCACCCCACGGACCACGACAAGTGCAACTGTCGACAGAATGTATTTCTTAAAATAATCGTGGGATATTGCATGAAAATAAGTATCCAAGCCGAGAAGATCGGCACTCCATGGGTTCTTCTAAGTGGCAATCTAAAAAGATAAAACAAAATAAAAATGTCGATATGAAAAGAATGCGTAGCATTAGATTGACTAAAAAAAAAGTAATACCAATGGTTTCTAATATGTGTAAATAATTAATATTTAAAAAAAAATGTATACAACACCTATGTATCAAATGTTGAATGCACTGAACTAATTTCAATAAAATAATACTAATTAACAATAATATAATAGATATTACCAAAATGAGTGTGAACAATTGAAAAAAGTGAACTCCCTAGAAAAGTTGACTGGATCCAATACTGTCAATTTGTCGCTTATGACTTCACGTCGGTGTTGTAGTTATTATATATTATGGTTATTGCAGTTTCCCAAGTCATACTATAAATGTCGTGGGTGGAAAGTTCCACCCTACTCCTCTAACCTAGTTATTTTAGGTATACGTGCATTCGGTAAGTGTGTAATTTGGGGGAGGGGGATCGACGTGGGTTACTCCTGGGTTTTTTGTTTGTACGTTTACTGGTAATTCATTGAATAATAATACTATAGAATCACGTCAAGAAGACACAAAAAGTATGTACATATTTCATGCTAAAACTTTTACATCATAATATACTCACGTAATTGTGACTTTTTGATGTTTAAATTTGTTCAGACGTTTGTTTAAACAAGGTAAAAATAAATATTTGGTAGGTATTTCTATTAAAACCTCATTACTTTACTTTACCTCAACTTTATAAAGATTTAAAGTTTAATAAGTGACACATAATATTACATCTATAACAATTTTTTTTTTAAATCACCTCTCCATGAATTCTTACATCAACATTTTATTTTACATTAAAGAATATTAATTGTAGTATAAAATAAATTTACCACCAATTTATTACATTTTTAGTATAATTTAAAAAATAAGGAATCATAAATAACACTTTTATTCAAAAATGGTCAAAATATACAGAGACCTGATGAATGTCACTCGTCTCTCTTTGCTCAGCAGGATGGTGCTCATATATTATGACATCAAATGTCAAAGCAATGACACATTATCGTATGGGTAGTATTTGATGAAACATAATGTAATATATAATTTCTCCTAGTTGGTGCATGAATAAAATTGAGAAACCGTAAAATGTCATAATATTATAAGACTGCGGGCACCGCGGGTGGGCTTAGAACCAAAAGACGTAATTTCAATAAGAATCAAATTGTTTAGCAAAGCAATTTTAAACTTCAAATCGTTATTATTTCTTTTGAAATGAAATATTTGAATGATTTTCTAGTCCGAAAATTTATTTCACAATTTAGATCGGTTGTAAGCAAAAGTTATCTTAAAAAAGAACGATAATGTAATTTCAGTTAAGCACCAAAAAGTTTTATAGATAGAACCTTTCGGTTGTGAATACATTTTTGTCATATAGAATTTTTGTGCTGAATAAAATGTATATCAGCCTCGAAAAATTTGGTTTTACAAAAGTGGATCAGACGTGATAACTACATGACTGGTACTATAATTATAGAATTTTTTATTTTGTTAATAAATTAATATGCACAATAATATAATTAATATTAATATTATTATTGTGTGATTGATCTTGACATATCTATTGGTTAAGAACAGGAGTCAAGAGTGTTTTATTTATATCACTATTAAATAACTAATTTGTAATTTGTGTTAATTAAGAATCTTTCAGTTCTCAATTAACGACTTTTTAAACAATGAGCATAAATGGATGTTTGTGCGCTCGAATTGAATTATAACAGGGTATTGATAACTAAAATTATTATATACGAAAAAAAAAATAAAGTTAACACCTTTCGGTTTTGGTTCGACACGTTTCCCAGTATTTTTGTAATAATAATAGTAATAATAATATATATTAATATATATATTATACATACCTCCAAATCCAAGTATTTGCCGATGGCGATGACGACGAAGCCCCTACAGTTATATTATACATGTTCACAACTGTCACTATACTACATACTGTTGTTATTATATAATAATTATTACGTTGGTGAATATTGTAATGAGCTTTATTTCCTTAGGTAACCTGTATAGTCGAATCATATACCTACTTAGGTGTTCTACAGCACATAAATAAGGAGTAGAATATCCGGGAAAATTGTCGGAACCACAGGAGCTGACTGCCGAGTGTTAAACTTGTTTCTGCTGAGTGTGTATAATGTTATGCACTGTATGTGTATATATATATATATATATATATATATAACGTACTATGTATATTATTGTTGTAGTCGAGCTGTGCGGCTGAAGTATGAACGAGTATTATGAAGACGCCGTAGACGGTGTTTGTCGTGTTTCGTCTATTTCTTTATGGAAATCTCGGGACGAAAAGCGGGGAGAGAAAAAAAAGAGTAAATTATATTATGATAACAATGTGGTGCGTGCGTACAATTGAAAAAATGACGTTGCCTTAACAATAGAACCTATACATATATATACCGGGTGATCCATTTAAAGTAAGAAACTCATTATTTCGAAAACTATTCACGTTTATAAAAATATTTTTTTCAACATAATTCTAGTCGTTAAGAAATGACATTCTTCTAAAAAAATGATATTTTGTATACTCATCTTTTTTTAAATGTCTTACTTTTTTAATGACAACATGCTTTTTCAATTCCTCATTCTAAAGCAGAATATTCTTTAGAGTAGTTCGATACATAAAATTTGAATTTTGGATATGTATAGTTTATGATCTATTAGTAAGTGCTGTAAGTATTTATCTGTACTCGTCGAAACTTTAAATACTCGAATAGTAATCTGTAACTATAATAAATTATACATGTCCAACATTTGATTTTTATAGATCAAAGTGCTGGAATAATACTCGATATCAGAATATTAAACAAAAAATGTATGTTGTAATTCAAAAGAGTGACAGACTTAAGAAAATTATAACAATAAAAGTATAATTTTTCTAAAAATGTTGTTTCATAATGACTTCAAATATTGTGTAAAATACATATTTTAAAAAACGTTAAAATGATGAGTGTTATACGTTCAATGGACCACTCCGTATACACCCCGTATACTAATATATAATTATAATAAATTATCATGTTGCTCGGATAAATGTAAAACGCAAGACGAAGACGAAGACGATGACGACGGCGGCGACGACAACGATTACTAGGTATCTAGATCGTTAGTGACGGCCGGAAATTAGACGACAAATACGGGAAATTGATCTAATTAATTTATCATTTTTTTTTCTCGAAAAACTACACTACCGTATTGACCAACTGTTGTTCGAATACAATTTAAAAAGGAGTAATAATAAAAATAAATGCTTTGAATAAAATAGCCGCTTCGTGGCTATCACGGTAGCTCATCCGGAATAAGCCCGGAATGTTAGTCATTTGCGTGATTAAAAAAATAAAAAATAAAACAACGAAATTGCGTATTACCGTCCATATCGTATGTAATATATAGGTATACTCAATACCGTCCCAATTATATACCACTCGCAATACCTAAATACCTAATAATGTGTAAGTGTCAAGTTGGAATGCTTGCAGCGTTTAGTCGAAGGATATATTTTTGTCGTTTCGTTTACCAAAATACATTTATTAAATTATCTCAAACGAAATGTATTGCCTATACCAATATTGGCTAAATTAATGTTTTATAAATACCTACGGATCATCGTTATGGTTTGAGTGTTTATCGATCAGTTAGCTATTCGTGGTACTCTACGTTGGCTGTAGAGAAGACCCGACAAGTTGGATAATATCTCGTGGTACATTTCTATAGGGTGCTTTCGAGGAATTTGACTTTGTTGAAGTACTCACCAACGCAGTTTTGTGCGCCATTACGGGTGTGATGAGCAGAAACTCTATATACCGATGAATTATACATTTGATTAAATTATTTTTCGTCACTGAATTTATTAAAAAACGAATGATATTAAATACAATTTACTTCAAAATATTTATTTAAATAAAATGCAGCTGCAAATCTGTGGAAAACGAATATATTATTATAACTTTATACAATTAGAATAATTGTATGCGTCTTCTTCACAATAATCCACTAAGTCTGATATTAAATAAATTACATAATGATCATTTACAATTTTTTTTTTTTTTTGTCTACAATATGATCGATGTATTTTATTTTTATTGTTAATTTACCTACAAAAGTTTGATGAAAGCTATATTGAAACCATTATTAAACGATCTAATGCCTTTTTAATTAACCACAAATTACTAAGGTGAAACGCGTAACCGAACATTTTAAATCAAATTATGTGTGTATGTATAAAAATTAAAAACATAAAAAATCAACCAAAGTATAAGCAAATGTTGTGAGTCGTATAATAATACAAATTATGTTATAGTTAATGGAAAATATATTACATTATCATTTTTTTTCCAACCTAAATATCACTAAAATTATTTTATTGTTGTTTTTTTAACATTTCCTTTTGTAATAATTTTTTTTTTAAAATAATTTAATTTTATGAATTATCAAATAACTATTCTAGTGTTGTTTATCATAAAAAATATATATATATTAAAGTAGGTATACAGATTGATATTATAAGTGAATGACAGTGAATATAAATATCATATTTTTCCTCTTAAAAGCACATGTTAAATAAACTGGAGAAGACACTCTGCTGTATATTTGGAGTCGAGTGTACCTTGCCATCGAATAGATCCCTATAATAAATGTGTTAAATTTGAATTGAATCATAAATTATTTTACACCTACCAAAAACGATTCTTATCGTAGAAGTTCTAATATCCTATATTTCTGATGATATTTTATTACATATTTTTATATTTATATGCATATTGTACTGGTACCTACTAGTAATTTATTATTGATAATACGGTAGGTAGATTGGACTAATAATTATTACAAAAACAAATCAAGTAAATGACGTATCTACCTATAGTATTTACTACAGTTTTATATTTTTATATCATAATATAATATTAATAACTGTTATTATCGTATAATTCGATGCTCGCATCAAGGTGCCTTGTGAACAGTGTAAATAGGTTCGAGATATAAATAGCTCAAAACTAATTTAAATATTTTGAAAACTGTACTGTGTAAAATAAAATAAGATAATAAACATAAAAAAGAAAAGCTTCAAAGCTAAAGTATCTAAATTAATGATTTTTGAATAATAACAAGAAAAAACAAAACTGATTTTTCGAAAATTGGTTTTGCATAAAGATTGAAGTTTTTTAATAATTTTTTTCTGTTCATTTTGAAAAATACTGAGAATTTTTACTTCCAACCCCCTTCAACCCCGTGCCAGTTACATCCAATCACTCTGTTAAACATCTAAAAAAAAAAAATAAATAATATATATGATAAGTGTAAGAAAAGCTCAGTTCAATTCACCAGCTATGAGTAAAATAAATAATCAACGGGAATTGCAAAATTCAGCAGTTTCACAAAAATGAATAATTTATGGATGTCTGTACTGTTGTCATTATGACAACATTTGACGAATACTTTTTACATAGTTGAATTATAATAATATTTATATGAAGGTGAATAGGTATTTTCATTCACCCCCATTTGGAGTTCAAGAGCTATGGAAGTACGTATATTAGATAATATCACGATTCCATTTATTTTATCTCATTTTATGACTGAAAGAGTTCAGATACTTACTTTATTATTAAATTTTTTCTGCGCATATAATAACGTGATACACGCATTTGTACATCATTGTACTAGATTCTCAACTAACGACAAGTTATTGGTTTTGTTACAACTATTTTTTTTCCAGAATGAGTTCTTATAATGTAGATACAATATGTGCGCAGTACACCAATGCTTTCGCATGATTCAAAAATGTATTCAATCGATCAAAAATTATATTTAAATTTTGCTTGGTGAAATACTGAGATTGGTACTGAAAGCTGTAAAATGTACATAAATTACATTCTAACAAAATGCGAATATACGAGTATAACCATAATATAATAAGGCAATTAAAAATAGTATTCTCATGCGCTCTTCTTAAATTATAATATTTTTTTTGTTTTTTACTTTCATCCGTTGAACGTAATTTATCTCAAACCTTTGAAGATTTAAATATTCATATAGTTCTCATTGTAATTAATTTTTGTCATTTAACGTTATTTGAAATTTGTGTTAAAAGTTCAATTAATATTTTGATATCCATAATGGATGTAATTCATGCGTTATTGCGTTATGTTAATTTCAAAAATCGTTCTCATTTTCTCTCAGTGGGCGTATTATTTTTGAAATAAAAACTTAGCGTTCACGAGTTAACGAGCGGAATATTATGTTATTTTAATCTTACGGTTTTATCAAGATTTGTATAACTTTAAGAATATATCGTACAAATCTTTGAGAACAATTTTTTTCGGAAGGTTGAATCTGATGAATTATTATTGCTCTAAATCTGATTTTGCAACAAAAGGAAAATTTCCTATTTTCTTTAGTAAGTGTCGCTTTATCGCTCGGATATAATGCAACCGTAATGTTGCAGCTGTGTATATGTAATCTAGTTAGCTGTCCAATACCAATAAAACGTTGGCATGTGGTCTACCCGAATCAGTCCCATGTCGGATCAATAAAGTATAAACTACTCATTCATATGATAGCAGTTACAAGTCTGGCTTTTTTTTTTGTTTTTTAATTATAAAAATAGGCATTTAACCGGTCTAATATTAATATTAATTATTTACAGTTGTAACTCGCAACAATTTCACAGAGTACATATTAAATACTCGGGAAATTCATAATACATATTACAGCAAAACACGTTTATAAGTACGCTTTTATATTTACATTTTTTTCTGGTAACTTCGAAACATTTATATAGTAGGTATGATATTATGATTACATTTTTATTTCACTTTTAATTTCGACAGAAACTTTATGGCAACACCAAACCATTAGTCGTAAAATCGATTATGTACGTTATTTACGTATGCTTACCATCACCACAGGAATAGTGAATACCTACTAAATAATATTTTTTTTTTTTTTACTATCAAACGAAGTTTGGAATTATTGCCACGCAATATTTACATTTCTCTTGTGAATTTTTCTTTCATCCCTGGTGTTTCGATCCAATGAAATTTGTAATATTTGTCCGTTGGTATTTACAATGGTACATAATAATAATATATTATAACATAATCAGAACAAAAGCAAAAATTTACATATCTATTTATTTTTAATTTTTGGTTATTACCTTCTTATTAACTTATTTAATTCGATGTTTAATGAAAACACTTGTATCCTTATGATGTACAAAAACCAATATGTTACACACTAATAGTGACCATTGACTAATGGCTAATTACCAAGCAGCCTTGCATTTGTATATAAAAAATAAAATAAAAAATTAGATACAGATAAAGGTCAATTAAATTACTGTTGTTCACATGCAGCAACGTATTAAGAGTCCTTCTCCGCTTCGTGCCAAATTCATCATCATTTAATGGCATTTGTCGATGCGTGTTTACTGAACTGCAACGTATCATTTTCACTGCCAACATCGTTTAAACCGTATAACAACACTCACTCACAGGACATTGTCTCCAATTAATGTTATCAAATTCCAAATGCATTATTAAGGTCGGATTTTGGATAATTGTCGTGTTTATTTATTGATCTGATAGGACACGTGCATTCATTGTAACGATGATGTGATTAAGAACTTTCAAATCGTTTTGTTGGTTTACCTAGCTCCGCTGAAAACTACTCATTCAAAAGTATAATTTCATATTGCTACATGCTATCATCGTATAGATCGTACTAAGAACAAAAATCTACGAGTCATGCGTGGTTTGAAAAACGTTAATACGTTTAAGAGGCACAGAAATAAACTACAAAAAACAGGGTCGTGTTTTTCATTTATGCAAATTCGTAACTGCGTGAGTTTATCCATTATAGTATTATACAATTATAAATTTAAATGAAAAAAGAGATTTTTATTTTTTCATTTTTAATGACCATCAACATTTTGTCATCACGAAAAGCTATATCGTATATACATTATAAAGGGCAATACACTTTTTACGGTCATTAAAACCAAGTTTTTAGACGTACTTATACTTATATAATATGTATATAGGTGTATATTATGTTTGTAAAAATTAATTATCAGATATGTATAATAATATTTATATTATGAGTATGTAGGTTCATCATGCATAAGTATGACTCTCATTCCAAGAAAAAATAGAATCTAATTTTGTTAAACTAATTTTTTAATGTATATATATCTTAAATCTTTACTTTTTTTAAATAGTAACCTGTTATAGATTTTATTTTTGGAGTGGTTTATTATACTTCAAATATTTCTATATAAAATCAGTCAAATATTTAACTAATATTTGATAATTTTCAACCAATTAAAATTTAGTTAAAGAAACATGTTACCAGTTACCACCTGCAGTACGTAAGAACATTTTTGTTCATTATTTAACTAATTAAAAATGTAAACCCTTGTTTATAATTCACTATATATTATCCATATTGGTAAAAAATATTTGTGCATCTCCATTCTCTACAGTTTTAAAAAAATATAGGCTGTAATACAAAATAACACAAATAAAATCAATATGGTAAAAATTATGAAAATGGAATATTAGGTGTTATTAATTGATCTAACTTAAAATGTCTCATTCAACGAAAAATGTTTGTTACATCTATATAATATAAAGGCAATGCGTGTATGGTTGTGACTTGTGGTTATAATAATCAATAAATACTTGACTGGTTTTAAGAAAAATGTCAGAGACTGTTTTTAGAAATACCAGAAAGGAAGTAGTTTGAATCACGTTAGGTAGGTAGCGCTAAATAAACTTTAAAAAATATATTTGTTGATTACACATTTACACGCCATATAAAAATTGATCATTTTTTTCTAATCAGATAATAATACAGCTAGTAAATACAATTTGAATATTTCTTTCAAAGAAGTAGAAAATTACTGAAATTCAAATACAAATAAAGTTTACTTTTTTTAAATCCCAACAATATTATTGTATTTAATCATTACCAACATTTGCGAAAAAAAAACTTAATAACGAGGCATATTGATTGTAGATTAACTATATTAACTTAATACTATTATATTCAGTTGAATCTAGTTTTTAAGTGCATAATAACTGCGTATATATCATTATTGTCATATATATATTATATAATATATATATATATATATATATATATATATATATATTATATAATATGTTTTGCATATTGCAGACAAAAGGGTATGTATTTTAGTTTCTCGGTCAAACTATTAGGTATTATTATTTATTTTAAATTTCTCTAAGATGTTTCAGAATTGAAAGTAAATATCTCAATTATCCCTTAAAAAAAATACTATTAAATGATAACGAGTTTAAAAATAGGTTACCTATAATTTCTGGCTGCACAATATACTAGTATATATAACTTTGAGCTAATTTCTGGAGCTAAGTGACTTATAAACTACTAATTCAGAGTGTATATTATGGTTACCGGTTACCACAATGTGGTGACATGAGTCAATATGCATATTGCGTGTAAATATTTCATAATTATATTTTTTCGATAAACTTTCACCAGGATTTATTTAAATTTTAATGTATCCTTTTCAGTAAAGGGTAATTCTTTTACACGCTATCCGTTATTTGAAGAATTAGAAAAAGTTTCGATGAAGTAATTTAAATATTTGAGTTTTCTTTAATTATTATATTTTATTATGTATATTGCATCTAAAGCTAAAAGAATATTATTCAGTTATTTATATAATAAATTGATTTTCAGTTGATAATTTTCAAACCCTTATATTGTTAACCCTAGACCCTACCCGAACAGGCTTACAACAATAAATGTCATTACCATAAAGATTGATTTTAAGTACCCTACATATACAGCGTTTCCAACTACGGAAAATGTGTTTACCTATGTTTTAGAATAATGCTTTTAATTTTAATTTATTACGTAATAACCAGTAAATTTCATTATTCGTATAAATGCTATAGTATGTAATATAATACAAAGAGAATATAACGTACCTAATCCAATTCAAACAAAAAATATACATGTGCTATATGTGTAGCTCATTATTAAAATTAAATCTGTGATAAAAAAATAATTTTATGGTTGTATATTTTTTAATAGGTAGTTTAGTTTTGTGCTTCAAACCAAAAAATATATTTTTCAATTTATTAAAGAGAGATTTAACAAACATAGAGAGAATTGCTCTAATATAGAAATACCTATGCATGTGGCCGCGTACTGGTACTCATAGTAGGTATTTTTATCAGCTGTTACTATCCTATTACTACCCTAAGTCTAATAAATTATAATTATTAATTACATTTTTTTGTGTATGCGAATAAGCAAATATGATTTGGTATGGAATTTTCATCAATAATTACATATGATCATTGTCACAGTTTTTTCACGCTGCAATCTAAATTTAAGTAAAACATTATGATATATATCATATGTATCATATATTTTGAAGTAACAGAGGCTGTAAATTACGCTTATGTTGTTATTTTAGAATTAACTAACTTCAAAAATAACACTGAGAAAACTTTTTAAATTGCTTTATAAACACAGGCAAAACTCCAAAAGTCTGTGGATGTAGAATGTGTAAAAAGAGCCAAAAATTGCTAGTAAACAAAAAAAACTCGTAATACAATTATTTGGGTAGACTTCCCGGAAAAACATTATCAAATTGTTATAATAACTTCATTTTTTGACGATTTTGTTAAACTCCTTAGGGTATGATTCCAAAACTACAAAACAAATTATTTCCTTAACCCTGGTCCTATAAACTATAACTGAAATGATGAATATCGTAACAAATAATTTTTGCATTTATGTATAATTCATAGATTTAACCATTAAACTTTAATTGTAAAAACAAAAATTATTAGAAAAATCACGATCATAAATAATTAAGTTATCTATAGCTATAACTGATAAATCCAGATTAATGAAATGCAACATTTCAAATTTATAATACAAAAACAGCATACACAATTAAATATTAACTAATATTGCTAATATCAAAGAATTATTAAAAAAAAATTTAGTAGGTATTAGATGCAATGCATGAAATGAATATTATTGTATTTATTTAAACTAATTTAATTACAACAAAAAATATATAGCTACTAGTTTAAAAAAAAATTGTTTTGAGTGTAATTATTATAAGAGTAACAAAAAATTGTTAATATTTATATTAATATGTTTTTAGTGTAATAATAATAACGATAACACCTATAATATTATGATTTATTTAGTAATGTAGACGATAAAGATATCTTCAAATTAAATTTTTATAAAAATTCTAGTACTTATCAGTAGATCAATAGAAATCATAAATCAGAGTACCTCTTTCAAAAGTCGTAGAAATTCGTCAAGCTGTTGTGTATTGCACAGAGGGGGGTCTGTTACTCAGTTGACATTTTAATGGGCGTTTCTGATGTTAGAAGTTTCTTGTTAAATGTATATAGAGAACGAAACAATTTGCGTCACTCAGCAATAGTGAAAATAATAATTAAATAATTCAAATATAATGAATAGGTACTTGTTGATTGAACGGTATGCTATTTGCAGCAGTTTCGTAATGTGGTTATATTTTTGTGGGTGGAGGGAGGTGAATTTTTACACAAATATTACCTATGAATACAAGTCTGTCTTAATAAAATAATTTAAAACGCATGTGCGGTATATGTGTTAATGTTCATCTTATGCACACACATATAAACATAAAATTGCATAATAAATGCTGATACTCAATGACAGGTGCCGACCGCGACAGCATGTAGGAATACAAATTATGTGGAATATTCAAATATATATTTTATAAGACTTATTATATAAATAATAAACTAGATGTCTATTGTCTCGTCTCGGTATTGTAGTAATATAAGTATTTAATTTATAAATATATTATAATATCATGTATTTTAGTATTTGTAAGTGTTTTTACTATATAAAATAATACAGGTAGTACAGTAATTTATCGTTATCGAATTGTGTCCGTGGTGTGCATATACCACTGAACTACCGCCTACCACTGTTTGATACCGACGATTAAATTGACGATAAATGATAGTAATATTGACATTTAACATATGATTAAACTTCTAAACATCGTTATTGGTCGTTTCTGATAATTGTAGTAGGGGTCTACTGCAGTGGGTCAATGCATATTTTACTAAAAGCTGTCCTTGTAGTTTATAGTGTCACATGTCATATAATTTTGGTAAATCGTAAAGTCTTAATCTAAAACAAATAAAACTCTGACATGATAGAGGCGATATAGATACTGACTACACAGTTACTATGATTTATTTTACACAGGCGATAAAATGGTTTTATTGCAATTTCGACATTTACTCGATTTTCAAATATTTAATTTTCTAGTTGCAGTAATAATATTTTACTACCTAGTAAACGTTAAGTACTGTCCATAACACCATAAAAGAATAATTGACTAGTTGATCCTTTAAAGGATTACAATGTAACGTCATTATCACTATTCACTGGTAATACTTATGGCAAGTTTATTTATTATATCCCAAGAATACATTATTTTCTTAAAGTGCATTGTAATATCATAACATTATTATGACATAATAACATTATATTAAACACAAACGACCAAATATTTTAATCAATAATTAAAAATAAGTAGGTATTTATGTAGGTATGTTTAATATACATGATATAAACATATTATTACATCTTATCGTGATCAATAGTTCAAAAATGTATACAAATTAAAACAACTAAAAGTATAATTTTATGTTGTATAAGTATTCACTCATAACATGTATGAAGGATCTTGAGTTATCTAAAGTAGCGCTGTAAGTTTTCCAATAGTTTCAATTAGAAGTATTGTTTTAGAAATCTAATATCGAATACCTGTCAGTAAAAATATAAAATAAATGAAGATCTATTTTAGAATTTTGAATCATAAAACAATTACAGAAAAGCACACAGACAATGAAATTGATATATTTTACATAGGTACATGTTATGGTGGGTACATGTATAGGTTGATACTTTCGATAGAACTATAAAATAAAACCATCAATATTACTATTGAGATTTTCATAAATTATTAACTTAAGAATTTCATTTAATGTATATTATAATATAATATAAGGGGACGAGGTGACCGAGTGGTCTGACTCTTCCGCTGCGACGCAGCCGGTCGCGGTTCGATCCTCGGCCACCGGGCGGCATTTTTCTCCGGACAAGTCGCGGTGACCGGAGAGCAAGTGCTGCCATCCCCCACCCCCGGGGCATGGCAGAAACCTACGGGTGCCCCATTCGAAATTCTGCCAAAACAAACACACACGTGTTCCCCCTACCGTTCCAAAAAAACCTACAAACCATCAATACAAAAACCTACAGTACTTACTAATAGCTAATGGCCACAGTTGCCGGGCTCAGGATCAATTAAAAAAAAAAAAAATATAATATAACTTATTAATATGTTATTATTTAGGTACTATTTTCAAAACGTTGTTATATGTTTTGGATTAAGTATTTACAGTAAACTATCGTTATGTCGAAACTCAAGGGACACAGATTAAAGTTCGAGATACCAAGCTCTATTGTAATGGTAATTATTTCAAGGGGATTTTTATCGAGTTTGAAATAATAGGAAACAACTATATTATATATTTATGTTATTTAGAATATTGCGTTTTTTTAATAGTTTTCTCTGATTTTGATTACACAATTCAACAATTGCAATTTTTATTTCGAATTCTTGAACTCTCAGTAGGTACCTACAAATTTGAAGTGTATCATTAAATTGTTATATTAATCGTAAATAGTAATTCAAAGATCAAAAACTATTATGTTAATATTTATTATTATTTTCATAAATCACGGTGATATTCGTATTGTTGTTAGACAATTGCACACACCCAGTCTTTTTATCATGTCCCTCGTTTTATATATATAATTTAAATGATTGATACTCACTATTACTCACTGTTTGTACCTGCTTCCATAATTTATCTTGATGTACATTTTTATATTATTAAACTGCGAAATAAGACAGGTCAGACTGTGATCAGGGATAAAAATATTTTCCAATTTTTAGTTTCGTCTTGATGGGCACTCGGCAATGATAATATGATCAGCAAAAACTATACTTTATTTAAACTTGTATATTATTATAGGTAATCACTGAATTTTACCGCTACTACATATTAATTAAACATATTTTAATGATTCCTTTAAACTAAAAATATTATGATTAAAAAAAAAATGATATAATAATCAATATAAATAATTAATTATCATGGGCGTATCATACATTTAATATAATTCCTCAATATTATGATGCACTTATTAATTATAATGCTTGTGTTATAATAGCTTGTGTACTAAATACTACTAAAATTAAATAGATAAAATAAACATTTGTTTAAATATTATAGCTCTTACTTTGTTTGGACATTCATCTTACATAGATACTCCGGGATAAGTTGTATAACTATAAGCTTTATAAACACATAAGATTCAATAGACATAAAAGTAAACATTACAATTTACAAGACATCTTACATTGTTTCTATTACCTATGTTAAAAATGTATGTACATTTTATATTTTAAATGATTATAAAATAAAATATTTAATTTTCAATTTATTTTTGCTTAACATTGGAGTTGAGATGTAAATAAAAAATATATTATTAATATTTATAATGACATAAAAAAACATTCAGTAAAAACTGAGAAATTCAATGATGGTAGGTATTTTAAAAATCTTGAATATGATATTCGAAAAATAGTTTTTATTACAAAAAACGTGTAAATATAATTTAAATATTTTTATAAAATATATTTCAGCGAAAAAAATCTTCATAGGTATAAATATTAAAGGAAACACATTATTAAAAAAAAAGTTTTCACATATTTTTTTTGTACTAAACTATTTTCCAGTTTAATAATACTAAACTAAAAATAAATAAATTACATTAAAAATAAATATCAATTTACTTTTTCATCTTGTAATTTGAAGTAAAATACGATTTTGGTTACATTTATACTTTAGAAACGTGATTAAAATAAAATACAATACCTAGGTAATTCAGTTATAAACATAATAATATAACGAGCATAGACTATAGTACGTACCTATACAGTTTTAATCGTGCAGGAACTATCCTTGGAGGGGTTGGTTCTTTAGTTATAAGTTTTTTGAAGGAGAAGTCTATTGAGTTTATTTGAGGTATCTCGTTAATATCACAAATTGCTAGCTGAGGAAGTTTGTTTTTTGACAAATGATTATCTGATTGAAATTTCTGGAGTTTATTTAGGTCTTTGTGAACTTGAAATCCTTTATAGTTAGCGAGGCCTACTGAATAATGCACATTTAGCAGGTATTTTTCGTCTTTTGGAGTTGTAGTTTTCACCACAACTAACACACTTATAGTACCTAGGTACATCGAGCGTGAGTATACACGGTGGGCATACAATTGAGACATTGAGGGTTATCTTTCTTGGAATAATGACTTTAACACTATGATTTTAAGAAAACATAGTAAAATTAACTTAACAATTTGGGGATTACTTTCGGAAGGTTCTAGATCGAAAAAAAACATTGATAGAGGTGACTTTGTTAGCCCACGGGCTGTGAGTTACATTTATTAGATTCCTCGTATGGAAACCGTGGATAGATAATTCCCCTTCGGTAACTCATATTTCATGAAAAAATGTTTTTTTATAACTCGGTTTTGATAAAAAAAAAATATACAAAGTGGCATAATTTAATAATTATAGGATAATATTAATAGTATTTTATTTAATTTTACTTATTAGTTATTATACAGTATTTTTTTTTTTTCATTCGCCTAAATGTAAGTATTTATATATCGTTATAACTAGGTTCCTATCTATAATTTTACTTACTTTATCTTCGAGCTCAAATAAAAATCATATTTTCAACGAGTATAGGACACAATTTAATTTTTATTATTGGTGTGTACTATAATATAACATATTTTAAAGAGGCCGATTTTCGACTGGTGGACAACGTCACATTATATTTGGGCCTAACGGGAAAATTACACTAAAATATTTTGGACTCGTTCCACAAAATTGGAATTGAGGCATTTTATGTGAAGAAAAAAAAAATCTTTACAATTGTATTATTCACACTTAACTATAGTCAAGCCAAATTGTTGATCTATAATTTTGGTATCCTTTAATAATCAAAACAACTATATTATTACAATAATATATTTTCTAACTCATGCTAAACCCATTTGCAAAACAACAATATTTTCATTCCAAACCACCCATACCTCTCGACCATAAATAAAAACTTGAGTACCCCAGGGTGTAATGCTCAATGTTCATATTTGACATTTCTACAACGGTTTAAGTGCAACATTCCCAAACACCCGTGCTGTTGTTGAATAATATGCTGATGAGAGATGACTAAGCGATCGTCTCACAACAACCCACAATATTAGCTTCCGATTACCATCTTAAACATAATATCCAACCATGGGTATCATCATAGCTGGAAAACCAAAATAAATGGATAAATAAATCATGTTTTATCACATTCACACTCAATCATCATGACATAATTTTACAAGTACACTTACCTTTAAATAATGATCTTATCCAGACATTATCGTTTAATAAGATACCACTTGAGTAGAATTTGAGAAATAAGCTGACATGATTCACCATATATTGAATTTATTTTCTAAATTTAATACAATCATTATCACTGACTTATTTTATTAACTGAGTTAAATAAGATTCAAAAGAAGGTACTTACACAATTTGTTCACTTTCAGAATCTTATCTCTTAACTATCACGCATTCATTCAAACCACACAAAAAATATTTTTATAAGCTATTACTAAATGCATTATGACTTTAAAACTGCGGGACCCTACTTAAACGAAACAATTTAAAACAAAACATTCCAATTTATAACTAATACAGTATCAAGTACAAGTGAAACACACAAAATCAAACCTCATGTTGAGACTTTTAAATGGAAAATGCAATATAAACCGAAATAGAATCTTTTATAACGTATTAGTAGTTGTTGTTGAAGTTGAATGCCAACCAAACATATTCACAAATATATTTACCATCCCCATTAATTTCTTAAAGTCTCTGATAAGTCACATCAGACTTAAAAATAATTTACAGAAGTTATTTCGAATGTTTGGTACCTGCTTCCTGCAATCATGCGTAACAGCCTGTACAATAAAAACCCTATTAATATCTTCAGTGGTAGTGGCTCTTACAAACCATTACCTACAACAAAACTATTATTCATTGGGTTGTTAAAGTAAAATATGCTTAATACATATAATGTAATTTTAAAGAATGTGTACATTTAAAAATTTAAAAATAAAATACTAACCAGCGTTGTAAACGCTTTATTATAAATACATTTTAAAGATATGTTATAAATGTTATTAATTGGTTTATAGTCTATAAAGCTTATGAGTTATGACTGATTAAGTTTTCATACAAACTAAAAAGAATATCAATAAATAACAAGGAAATTTAATTTACAAATTTAAAGAATATTATTAGTTAATTCATAGTAGTAGTTGTTTTAAAATTCACTCAAGCTTATTATATTATCTCCCTCGTGTACATTATAATTATACTAATTTGATAATTATCTTAATATAGACGTTCAGAAGTCGAGGATACATTTATGGAGCTAAATCAATTTTTAATTAGAAACTATATTCTATACTATAATTACCTAATCGTATAATGATATTATAATATCGTGTATAATCAACGACTTATTGTATGAGCAATGCATTTTTAAATTGTAGTGCAGAGATATACTTAATTTATAACATTCGTCATTCATCATATAGGTCTATGAAAAATGTATAAAACTTATCACATGTAACACAGATAATGATTTAACCGAATAATTTTAACAAATAATTTTGTGATCATATAATAATGTATTTAAAAATTGTATTCTAAACATTTATAAAATATAAAGACAGAATTAGTAATATTCGTTAATTTTTTCAAAAAAACCTAGCCTAACATCAAATGTTTTAACAGAATATTGTACATTTTATCATACATAAATTATTGCGTCTATAAACGAAGCTTACTGTGAAGAATTCAAGAATATGCTGTTCATTTAACACTTTTTGTTCGTTTTTCCTAAGATATCGGTCTACTCGTACATGGAAAAGTTTTAATTTTTAAATAAATGAACAGACATTAATATGTTTATATTGTTTATGGCTGGCACATTTTGATCTCGGTACTCTTCATTCTATGAATTTCCATTTTTAATATTATTTCCATTATAGTATTATCTAAAATTAATTTATCATACCCGTCAGAACAATTATTATTATTATTAAGAAAGTATGCACTTAAATAACTTGGTGTTGACTGTTGAGCTTTTGTTGAACTTCATCGATCCTCGTCCTATTCTCAATTAAAAACGGATTCCAGTGGACGTGAACATTCCAATACTGAATAAAATAATGCGATATCAACAAAAATAACGTTATTATAAGCATCGTGTTCACCAATTACCAGCAAAGATTATTCATAGAAAATGAACAATGTACATTAGCATCTACCTATATTCTTTATTACAATATTGCATAGTTCATAGACACGTAGTAGACAATAATAATAGTATGCTTCGTGAACCTCGTCGTCGAAACCTCTGCTGCACATAGCAATAAAAATGGTAATGACGTATAATGTCAATATTTTTTGAACTCGTCCACACCTAAAGAAATTAAATAAAATCACAATGATTTTCGTTCTGGAGTAGGTTTATATGGAAATAACGTGCCCAGTATTATAACGAGAACGAAAACGTAGATATTTATAATATATACGACGAGCGATATAATATTATCGGTTCACTGCAATAGTTTGTAGGGAAGACGCAGCTTTTTTAACATCGTAAATAAATGATTACTATAGTGTGAGCACTATAAAAGTTTTCCTGATCACGCGACAGGGGGGGGGGGTACACTAGCTGCTGTCAGAGTGTCGTCTGCTCTCACTAAACATGAGCTTTTTGACTGGAATCCGAAAATAAATTATCATCACGGCCCATCCGTGCCTAACTTATTACACATAATTTGTTATATTATAGAGGTACATGATTAAAATATACAGGTTATAGATTATACTCACGGGTTATAAGTTATTGCATGTATACCCATCCTCGATCAAATATTTACTGATAAAAACAATAAAATGGCAGCGCAAAGGGAGCCAAAAATAATCAAGTATTTAAGAAATTTTAAAGTTTGTAGCTTTTGCGTATTGTTCATAATAAAACAACTTGATATTTGCTTCACAGTTGGTATAGTTTCTTCAGCGTGCGCGTCGTCTTCGCCTTAAGACCCATGTCGTAGTTCTCCACTTTTGTTGAACTATTTCTATGTTAAATAATATGTATGTATATAATTGACAGCCAATAATAAGTGGAGAAAAACGCCGATATGGGTGAAGTAGAGAGCGGAGGATGCGTATCAAAAAACTGTGATGATATCCCTTTAAGCAGCCATTATGTATCTGATGATAACAGTCAGAGTCTATACGCAATAAATAACCTGTATATTTCAATCAAGGTTATATATTATATGATATTATTATTACCACATTTAATGTGTACAATTCGTGAGTCCTACGAAAATAACGATAACCGCCATTACGGAATTAAAATATTTTATAATTATTTAATTTTACAGCGGTAGGCAAGTATGTAGGTTCTGTACGAGCAACGCCAACTCGAAAACGATTCTATATGTATATATTATATTATTTGCACAGTATTATAATATATGTCACTGTTGCAATGCTTTTCAATGTACATAATTTAGGTGCTATATGCATTATACAAGTTTACTAAAATGAGGTTGTTGTTGCAGGAATAATATAGCTGTTGTTGTTTCATTTGGTGCGTAGATTTTTCGATGTTAGGTTAACGCGCACGTACTGCACAATATAATAATGTACACATAACTGCTGTGTTTGCTTTTTTTTTTCCATATTGGTATCAAACCTCACGAATTTCCTACACTCGTATTTTAGTGCTCGCAATTTGTGTAATAAGACACACCGATGGAGTGTATTATATTATCCTGTTGTATATTATATTTTACTACATATATATTATATACTGTACCGCCTTTTTGGCTCCGGAACAATGCTTCTCAGAAAAAAAATCCAACTGTTACTATATATATATATATATTACATATTGTGGCGTTATAATTTGTTTGAGTTGAACATTTGGAGGAGTGTTGTTAAATAATCGATTTTACGACCTATATATATACATTACGCAGAGCAATAATACGTATATGCTTCTAAAACGTGTACATTGAAATCAAACTTTGCTTTTTAAAATACTATTACAACAATCACCTAGTCCCCCTATAATAATAGATGAATGATGTTTTGTTTACAATATTTACTATTACATTATATGTGCTGTACCTACTCGTTTTGTTCAGTATATATTGTTTATTTCATAAAAATTATGTATATTTATATAATACGAAATATACCGTCTAAATATCAAAGAAACCATGGATATTACAATCTCAAAAATTACATACTCTGTCACTCTGTGTTTCTGTGTACAATATAAAACATTTAGAATAATATAATAGGTATATAAAAATAAAAGTATGAAATAGCATACAAATTATGAACACTTTTGTAGCATGACTTAAAATATGTGAACTGAATTATTAACATAAAATATGGACTAGTATAAATCTTGAACGATTTCTTTTATAAATGGCACTAAATATTTTGATTCATATTGAACCAATTATGTTGATTTGACATATTTCAATTTTATATAAAATTGTATTTGTAATTTAAAATTTCTTATGAGTAGGTAATAATATTTGTAATCGCCAGTTAGATAATAAATTAATTTTGATTGCTAAATCAATCATGTCTATTCCTATACGAAATTACAAATATAATATTATTATTTATGTTACTATGAAATGTGGAAATACCTAAACCAATAATTTACTATAATTTTGTCAGTAAGTACCCAATAATAATGAAATAATGGTATGTTACCATACAAAGTAATTCAGTATGCTACTTACCTACAGCTAACATAAATATTATACATAATATATATTTCTTGACTGTCAAACAATATTTATATTTAATTAAATAGTATACAAAAAAAAATTTCAATACACTTGTATAATTCAAAGGTTAATATATAAAATGAATAATGCCTACTTATGTCGTTTGGTGAACATAGAATTTTTTATCAAAATAATCATTGTGCATAGTTAATAAAATGTTTTCACCTAAACAAATTAAATATTTCTATATTTATTGATTGTATTATATAACGTTACTATAAATGCCAGGTAATAATGATCTATTATTAAAAAAAATATGAATAAAAAGTTGAAGAAAAGAAAATAACAGTGCATTTTTGATTGATATAATATAATAAATATTATTATGTAATATGTATATAGGTTAATAGTCAATATTTTTAAAAATTGTGAATGATTGAAAAAAAAAACTATAAAAGTATAAAATATCAATGGTTTATAATTAAAATATAATTACAAATATATTGGTAAGGACGTAATATTTTTTTTCGTTAAGTTTTATTCAATATACATAAGTGTAAAATCCTTTAAATATATACCATTTCTCAATATCAATAAACATAATATTATATTTATAAATTTAGTGTAGGATTGTGAAATTTCCATTAACGCAATAAAACAAAACGCATTTACACATTAACGCAACAACTAACGTGGCGTAACAAAAAAATTAAATATGATTTTTGATATTTGTTTGATAGTATTATTGTATACTAAAAAATACTACTACATTTTCAAACATGAACGAAAAGCCGTTTTCTAAAATACCATCTGTAAAAAAGTTTTCAAATTACATTCTGAAGCTGTTGTTTCAGTATTTCATATACTTAATAAACTAAAGTGGATATTTTAAATAATTAAGTGCCTACCTACAACTCATGTGTGTGCTCATTGGCAGTGCAAGCAGGTGTACCTGCATTTCACATAATACCAAATGCTATAACATTAGATATTCAATTTTAATTCTATAATTTAAGTTGTTTTATCATAAATAATTGTACATTATAACATTCCAATGAAGACGCAATGTGCATAAATTTGCAACACCCTTCACACACACGAGCGCGACATATTTATATAGACTATTAATGGGAGTGGGTTATCAGTTCACATATGGTCTGTTCGAAGGTCATGATGTATTCGAATGTAAAA
Source organism: Myzus persicae (assembly GCF_001856785.1). NCBI lineage: Eukaryota > Metazoa > Arthropoda > Insecta > Hemiptera > Aphididae > Myzus > Myzus persicae. The sequence goes on along the minus strand of NW_019100559.1, from coordinate 476,015 downwards.
TAGTTCAATGGTCTCTTTTGTTTGAAATGTTTTTGACAAAAAATCGAGTATTCAACATTTTAAAAAATGTTTGTATTTTTGTCAATCATACAGTATATATATTATTTAATCGATAAAACAAATAAAATTAAAGTAAAAATTAATTTTTCTTAGAAATATTCCACTTCACTGGATGGGCAACTCTACAATATTATTTGGCTATCCATAGCAGACGAAATCCAAAGGTTTGTTTTTAAACACGAGATAAGGCTAGGATGACAATCATGACAATCCATTGGCCATCCAATTACTAGATAACTCTAAGGACATCAGACATACGAAGCGTTTGAAACCATATGACTTAATTTAAGAATTTAGACTAAGGATAAGAGCCACTTCATTGGAATTGGGGCTTCATTAACGTGACGTGCTTATTGTATATATTATTATTTATATCTAGCAGGTATGTAAAATGTATACATTTGTTAGACGTTTTGTCGCATAAATAATAAAGCATATTATAAAAAAAATTTGGTATAAAAATAGTTTTTAAAATGTCCTAGTATATGTTTATGAGTACTTTTTACATAATATTATAATACTACTAAAACTATAATCTATGATAATACAATATATTACATTAATTATATTAATACAAAATATAAAATACCAATTATTAGAAAACTAAATTACATTCAAATACACGTTTTAATTGTTAGTATTCTCGGGCATGAAACCGTTTCCTTATCTCTCTTGATTTCTTCGGGAATTTTCAGGAGTAACAAGTAACAACTCTAATTAGGAATATAAATCTTCAAAAAAACAAGCAGCTAAACGAGAAATGAGAAGCAAAAATTCTAAATATTCATTTATCACTAGAAGAATTTAATTTATTTATCATGAAAATCTAGAAACATTTTATTTTTTTTTTCAACAGCTATAACTTATAATATACTTGTAGGTAGTGAGATAAAATTTAATTTTTAGACTAAATAAATATGAGTATCTACTTTAAATCAATATAAAAACATATATTATTATCATGCTGTTAATATACCTAACAAATATTTATTTAAATACAATATTTTAACATTTTATATGATAGATCTATTTTACTTGAATTGTTTAGTTTTTTCCAGTGTTTGATTTTTATTCTAAATTTCTAATTATCTTATAACATTGTAACACTATATATAATATAAATTAAAGCCTCAAAATACTTAAATCCAGTCTTACCTATATATATAATTATGAATATATATACATAGGCAGGATCTGATTTAAGCATTTTGAGACATATACGCCAACATAGAATAATATTTGGCTTCTACTAATCAGTATTATTTCAATCCCGCCCATTACCTGAGTAATACAATTATACAATTATAGTTAATTATAGTTAATTTCAATACACAGGATGGCATTACTGTAGGTTGATGATGCCGAGTCTAAAAACGGCTAGACAATACCCCCAGACCACGACGCCGATCACTGTGGAAGTGTGGAAGCGGATGAAGAGATTCGTCCGGCGAATGTTTTTTGTGGTACTATTGACGTAGACTGTGATGTATAGAGTTTATAACCTTTATGTACACATTGTCAGCACTTTTGTGGTGCCTGGATAGACGCCTGTTGTATCTGCCTGACAATCCGTTTGACGGCTATTTACGTCTCCTCCACTGTGAGCGTTCGTCCCGACATCGCTCCACACTTCAGTGACCGGATGGACGCTCGTTGTGTTCACCGGATAACACGTTTGACGTCATTTTATTACTGTACATATAATTATGGAATATTATATAAATAAAATATAAACTGAAAAAAAATATATTTATTATTACTGCATTTTTTAAGCTTAAATGTATTAATGATAATAAGCTAGATATATGTATAACTTTCTCCTAGATTGTAGATTTAAAATTAAAGTGATCATTTCTTCTAAATCTGCTTTACTTAAATATTATTTCTGATTCAAAAGTCAATAATATCATCGCAAAACATGTTTCTCAGCTCATTAAGTTCATTATAGTTCATCTTAAATATTTTTGTAGTTATTTATATTATTTTTCGACTAATTTATGAAAACAATATACATTTTTGAGCTGTAATAATGGCTTTTTAAATTTTAACAGAAGCTTATAATAATAATTGAAATATAATATAATAAAATAAATTTATTTATTTTTTGATACAATTAATAGTATTTAATACATAATAATAATATGCTAATAAGTTTCTTATATAATAATAAGAACAATTTAATTATTATGTTTTCACTAAACTTATAAAAAAAATTTGTTGTTATTTTGTAATATTTGATGGAATATTTTGAAGTGTATTATGTGAGTTTAACGAATATAGGTAATTGATATTCCCGCTTACGTAACTTTCTGAATTCCAAGTATTAAGGTACACCGACTGTTTTACAACAGTTAATCATGATTTTGATTTCAAAGAATAAACTTTTCCTCGCTTCACTTCGTTATAATATAAAGGTACCGATTACAAAGTTTTTACTTTTTGACTATGAAAATATTATAACTACTTGAAAATCCTATTCCAGAATTTTATTTCATACTAATTAGTAAAAGTAAACACTAATAAATTATAATCCCTTAAGTTGAAACATATTAAGTACTCAAAATCTCAAAATGCATGTATAATAATAATTTAATAACTCATTATTTGATTATCTATTAAATTTCTTTGGAAGTTAGGTATATATATTTTTTATAATGTTCCAGAACTTTGTTATTTAACATTTTAGGTATTTTGCATATAATCTAATAGAAAATATATGAAACAAACTAATTAATAATTACAGCTAACCAAAATAACTATAATACAATGAAATTTTAATAAGAATTCTATCTAATTTTGAGAAATTATTTGAGTTTTTACTATTTATACATGGAGAATTTATATTTTTTATTAGCTTTTAGTTTACAACATTAGGTATAGCTTTAGTCATTAATTTACTTATATATTCGGAAAAATTATAATTTTTAAAACTGATCTAGTGGCGCTGCTAAACTAGATATTCTATGGAAGAAGCCAACAAATTAGTCATATTTTAGAAAAATGTGCAACAAGTTCCGAATGTAGAAAAAAATATTGACCGCTTTTATAAAAAAATTTCTTAGAAAAATGAAAGTTTTTGGTTGGACTTGAAATAAAAAGTTTTTAAAATGTTATTTCTCTCAGTAAGAAGTATTATCATATATTACTGTGAAATTTTGATCGGTATACAAACACATTAAGACCGACAGATTATATTTACATGATTTTAAACACGCCATGGGAGATGAGGTGTAAACTGAATTTCAATAAATTAAAAAAAAAACATTATATCTGATTGAATATTTTTCATTTTTTAATTAAAAGGTCTTATGTTGTTTGTGTAGTTAATTTGACTAAAGTTAATAGAAAATACAAATTTTAATTAATTTTTGATATTGCATAATTTAGCATATTTATACAAAATTATATGCACTTTTCTATTATTTTTATCACAATACCTTTTATAATTTGTACCGAGCGATTGGTGTTTCCTATTAGATATGAGTATGAAAAAAAGCCATAATAGCACACTAGTTTTTCAACATGATTGGAAAAAAACAGATATAATAATATTGAATTCTTCTGGTTTTTTGCCTTACAATATGATTATGTTTTTTTAATTAATTGATTTTTTTAAATTAATTATAAAATATATTAATATTCAATGTTAGATTTATAATATGCAAATTATTTAAATAATATAATGGCTATTCTAAAAATACCCATAGTTAAACGCACCTAAAGCACTTACTCCTTCATTTTATAATATTAATCAATAAATTCCAAATTGTAAATTATTATATTTTACTAATAATTACATGAATTTAAACTGATGTCTTGTTCTCTTCTGGTTATATTTTTAATACTAAAACAATCAATAACACATGAAATTATTCGTTTAGCACCATACTAATGTACTAAATTAAAAAGCTACATTAAAAATTACTAATATGTAAGGATAGTTAATATGTTATGAGACAATAACACACATTTTTATTAATAAAAAACATACTCATCCAATGTTTAACTATGTTTTAGAAATAATAATTTACAGATCAAAGAGTCATAGGTTTAATCTGCCATTATTATTTTTACATAGTAGGTAATTGTCCTTCGAGATAAAAATATTGAATAATCATATAATAATGAAAATATTAGCTTCAACTCAATGAAATCTTGGTTTGATAATAATTTGCTTGATATATATTTAAACAAAACCAAACATTAAGTTCATAAAAATATATCACCACTCAAAGCAATTTAACACTCTTTGATCATTCGTTACTATGTTTATAATTACTAATAAATCAAATCACTCATGTATATGCAATGCAAATGTTAATTATATAAAATACTTAGGGTTGCGTATTGATTTACAATTAAAATTTAAAAAAACAAATTGGCTACCTAGTTTAACTCCTTCGTAAATTATTTTACATCTTTTGAAACTTAAGATGTATACTTGATAAAAACTAATTAAGATTGGTATATTTCATTAATTCAGTCACTTATTTCTTATGGTATGGAGAGTTCTGGATGAGCTTATGATACCTACCCATTTAATTATTTAAACAAATTCAAAATGACATTTAATGAAATAATTATATATCATCAAAATGTATATTGGATGAATGCTATAATGCTGAGTTTGTTCACAATAATGAGCTAAATTAGTATAACGTTGATAAGTTTTTTAAACAAATAGTTTAACATAAATGTTATAGCTTAAATCTAAATTTAAGAAAAATGCTAAGATAACTTGTCCGTATTATGTTATAAGTCTTTTAGTTCTAAAAGAAAGTTAAATACCACTATTATGTTATGTGCAAATCTAAACATTAATATTAATCTTTTAAATAATTATAATAATTTTTAGCATTGCATTTAAAAATAATCTAACCATCAATATTTCTATCATGCATTGTGTAATTATTAACTTATGTTTATTACTTGCAACTTGCCGTTACTATATTATTTTTCATTTTTTTTTTACTCTTCATAATAATTAACAAATGGTGTACAGGTATTTTAAAAATGTAGGAACACAAACTGAAGCACATGAACTACACCTTTATAGCAAATATAGCTTAAAGAAGGTGTGCAAAAAAAATAAAATGTATAATAGTATTAGTATTTTTTTTTAATTGTCTTGCAAGCAATAAATAAAGAATAAAGAACAAATTATTATTATTGTTTTATAATATTGTTTTTTTTTTAAATAATTTTTATCTAATATACTATAATAGTTGGCCTCTTCAGTGTGAATATTTTAGAAACAATTCACTCGAAAATGCCTATTTTATACGTGTTTTATAATATTACGATACTCGACATATTGAATAATGTTATATAAGTCATATTCAGTATGCATTTATATTCCAATAGAATAATATTGTTTACCCACTTACAAATATATAAATATATATTCCTGCCGTTAACTTGGGTAGTGTGAATACATTGTGCATAAGTTAAGTTAACTATCGTTACAGATTCACGAATTTGACAGTGTGGGAAGAAGACTTTATTTAGGTTGTCGATAGGTATTAAATGAAATTAATTTAAAATTTAAACTCTAACTGATCAAATAGATACTGAGCTTAACATCAGTTTATTTTACATAATATGTATATGGATAATTTACCTGTAAATAATTAATAATACAAAATAGTAAACACTATAATAACATCGTAGCTGTTTGTGCAAAATACATAATATTACATATTTATAATATGAAAATCTTTTTTTAGCCATCCATAAAAAAGAACCATAATATTTGAATTACTGTGATTGACAACGCGTCAACACTGACACTGTGAATATAGTTTTTATTATGATTAACTATGAAAAGATAAATTATGGCAAATGTACTCAAATGTACAAACACATGGACACTACCATACGAACAATTACCATGCATTAATATCCGACGGTTAAACAATATTAAAGAGAGCCAGCACTATTTAAATATGTGTCTTACCTATCACACCTCCTAAATCTCTTTACACCAGTCAAGTCTACGATTTTGTATTTATGACTTAGAAATTTACATCACTGCATTTATTTTTGAACTCTAGTTTATTTCAATACACCTATTTATTTGAATGTACAATAGAAGTATTTAAAAATCTTCAACATCACCTCACTTCGAGACTGTCTGTCGATTGTCGACTGATCGGGTGCACAACAAAATAGGTAATCTTAATGTAGATATTATTTTAGTAGTTAGCAAAAAAATAATAAAATGGATAGTTAAGACTATTCATAATATCTTCATAATTATATTTGTAATGTGAATCACATTTACCTACTTTATTAAAATTAAAAAGCAGGTATACAACTTTGAACTTAATATTACAAGAATAGAAGAATAATTATAAGTCAGAGTACAAGTCAAATGTTACTGAAAAAAAATGTATAATTATTAATTGTCGTTAATGTTGAATATTGAACAAATTACAAATTGATTATAAATTATTAATTTATTTTGAATCAAATTAGAGTTACCTACTCCAGCTGTTGCTTAAAACTGAACAATAATCAAAATCGAAAATATTAAGTACAAGTTAGACATGTAAAATTACAAATGAAAGTCGATATTAATTGATAATGTTATTGTATGGTACGTGTACGAGAATAACATGGAGTAAATATAAAGTCCTACTATACCGGGCTATTATGCCTTTAAACAATAAGACTTAACAACTTTTTAAAGAACGACTAGCATTGTGTCACATGAATAAAATAATATAAAATGTGATATCGGGTTTTTTTTTCATTTAGATATCAATCATTGTATACTGTATAATTATCGATTTTCGATAACTACGATGTTTAAAAGCATCACGTAGGTATATGAAACTAATAATAATTAAAACAATATTAATTATTATGCTAAAAACTCTATTCACATAATATTATTATAATTCTTATTCCTTTTTGCTTAATTTATCTAGTAGGTAAGTTATTACTGAATTCAAATATTCAAGTTATCTGAACTGAATTTTGTGCTCTTCTGGAATTCTGGAAAATCACATGTGTTTAATCATGACCATGACAAAATAGTACCTATTTAAAGAATATTTGATATGCACAAACAGCTCAAATATGTCATCACTTCACCTGCACCGTAGACCTTAGTTCACCAGTTTTGATTGATTGTCGTTAAGTCGTTGCATATAATGTAGGTACATACATATTATATTATAACATAGGGTAAACTTCGACCATTCAAAAGTGGATAACTACGACATATTCTAGATGTGAAAAGACGCTCAGAATAAAAGTTTTAAAGACCGGTCTTTTTTCACATAATATTTTATATTAGTTACATTGTTGTCATTAAATAGATCGATTTATAATGCGACGCCTTTTGCAAAAACATTTAAACTTATAAGTTATAAGCCAATACAATTTACCTGTGTCCCAGCCAAAAACGCCTCCACTATATGTGATCATACTGCTCATTTATCTTGTCATGTGTATCGGTGAATCACTGTATGTCTGTATGAGGATAAAAACTACAGTCTGTGTGACCGGAAATAGACAAAATTAGACATATCAAATAACAACGTTTGTCGTTTACAATGTTACCAACTTAATAATATAACAATGTTTATCATACTAAGGCAACCTAGGGCAAGTTGTAAGTTCTCACTTCCCCACCTCCTCTACTAACACTGATCTGTGTGGAATCGGAATCGCCAATTATAAGCAATTTCAATGTATTTTCCTGCTACCATAACCTGACGTCGAATAAAGAAGAAACATTATATAATATACATGGATACTTCTATAGCATAAATACACACAAAATAATATATTGTATAAGTATACGATACATTTATAACATATTATAATATATACGAATGTACCAAGATAGAATTTAATGATAGAGATAACAATTATTGGTTTGGTCATTTTCATTGTCAATCTATATTCTGTACTGTAGTATGATATTATACATAGGACATCGGTATGATCATATATTAGTGCCTAGGCAAGATATTTTATAAAACATAAATCAAGTGCTGGATCCTTTTATAGAAGTTATTATTTTATCCAGTAACAGTAGAATTGTAAATTGTATGCACATAATGTACATAGGTACTGCCCATAAATAATATAAAAACAAAAAAGCACCAAAATACAAATGCGGTAAACTGTAAAGTAAATTAAATTCATTTTTTAATAGCATCGTACATACTTATTTATGAAAAGGTTAAAGGACCTTTTTAATATGTTAATAATTTTAGTTTCTGAACAAAGGACGCAATAACAGTAGTTATGTATATTGTAGGTATATTTTATTTTATGCACCTATGCTGTATGATAATCTATATATATATAAGCCATAATATTTAATATAGGTATTATTTAATCATAATAGAATTTGTATTTTAAATTATAACTAAAAATTAGATACAAATTAATTGAATAAGCCGATAATATATTTAACTCAATGTTAAAAGTACTTTACCTTTTACCTTCGTCAATGAGGAGGCACTAAAATCGTGCAGTGTGACACTAATAGTGCAATACGAAAATATATAATTACAGCATACCGTTATAATAAATGTAAATGTATAATTTTATACGAATAAAAATGTAATTATATTCCATAAATTATTTTATTTTTGTTATAAATATTGGTGCAGCTATGTATTTTCAAACAATATTATCGTAATAATATACACACATTTTAAAGTGTAACTAATTGTGTAAATAATTGATCAGTTTTTACTCATCACTAATAAAGATTTGATATTATACAAATATATAGTATTAATATCAGCTATAGATAACATTTATATTTCAATTATTTTCAAAATCATTTTATTAAATTTATTTATTAATACAATAGTGCATTTAAGATTACTGAATAAAAGATATTTATTAAGATAGGTACTGGATTGCCCGAAAACTTTTAAACGTGACTCAGTTTTTCAGTCGCCATTACGATTAAAGATAGGTATATCTTAAGACTTAAATTGTGGTCGTCACAAACAAGGAAATGTAAATAGAAGAGACTACGCTGGCTACTATTTTTGCATGCGCGTTAAATGTTTTAGAATGTAGCGAGATACGTATATCTTGTTCTTTTTAATGTAAAAGTGTGCTGGGTTTTTTCTAACTTTTAATATGAATTATTATCTACTTCACAATATTATATGTAGAAGCTTTCGCGAACATACCATCGGTGAGGTACTGAGGTAGTAAATATATATAGGTAATATACGAACAAAAAGTTTCGTTTAAAGGTGTATATTGAGAATATTTGGAAGTATACATCCTTTATGTAAATGTATACATATACATATTATGTATATAATTTTATTATATAATGTATATAAATGAGTCTTTGAATGGTCTTTATTGGAATGTGAAAGGTACAAGGACAAATATTTCGTTAGAAGTTATAGGTATCAATAGATTCGTCGAGACACCGGAAGTGTTATAGGCTACATTTTATTCTGGAATCCAATCCTTTAAGGGTTGCTCCTTGTCCTCACACATGAATTTTGTTCTTAAGATATGAATTTTTTTCTATATACAATTGGACAAATGAAAAGAACAGTTATTTATTATTGAATCTCCCTTGAAGTGTCATACATTATAATGATTTCATAAAAATTGGTCGATACTCGATTTACCTAACATCAAACCTAACTATATATATGCTTCTTCCATTGGCTGCAACAATTGCCTATCTGAATCTCTTGATTAAAAATCTTTGTTGTTAGAATTTTAGTTGTTAGTTGTTGTAGTTATTTTCACCATTCAAATAAAGTTGTTGTTTTTGCCATATTATTTTATTATTGTCACATTCTATAGTAAAATGAGAACCGATACTCCGAGTGAGATTCCTAATAAATTTAGCAAATCCGTTTATGTGTCTTCTGCAATAATGAATGTGAACATAAACCTATAAACGATCTGATGTATTTTGGCTTGCTTAAATTCGGAAATGGCAACAGTTTTTTTTAAAGGTTTTATACCTTCGAGTGGTAGGTATGATGTAACCGAGTAATTATTTTTTTTTATTATATTTGTTTTTGTAGAGGAATTAATGTTACCAATTATTTTAAATGCTTCATTTATTAAAGTTGAATAATGCGTTGTCAAAATTATTGTCACCTATAAGATGATAAAGTGTATCATCTTTGTATATTCAAAATGGTTTGTTATTACTTATTAGTAATCAATAGTTCCAAAAAAGCTTAATTTTGTTTTATTTGTTTGTACATATTTTAAATTCCTGTGGTGATCTTCTGAATGGCATAGGGCCATGCAAAACTATCATACTCTAATGGCTAATGTATGTATTTATGTTAGTATTTAGTTTAACTGGTACTTTATTAAAAATATCCAACACCACTGAAAATGAAGGTTCTGTGAATTTTGAAATCAATGGTCAGCTTATGTTAGGTTCTAATTTATTATTGTGGGGACCGTGGAAACTTGTTGTACTGTATTATACTTTGAATTTTTATACCGGTCTTGTCGAATGTGTATGTGCGCCCCTTTGTATAGTTATATTTGATTCGTTTTTAGCTCTACGTCTGCATAACACAGTATATTACTATATTATAAGAATTTATAATACATCATTATATCAACACTACTTCCGAACTTGATTTTGCATACCGAGGTACCTATTATTATTGTTCAACACAGAACACCGTAGTTACTCTTTTTGACATGACTGGATAGAGAGTTATCACAATGATAGAAAACCACCACAGTTGGGAAGCAAGCATTTCCGGCTCAGGTCAAAGAGGAAAATTCAATTTAAAATCAGAAATTATGCTACATGTTCAATGTTGGAAATCATAAAGTAGGCAATTTTATCTACCACCAGCAAGCTCAGTTGATAGAGCATGAGACTTTATAATAATATATGATTGTAGTTCTATAATATATATTATATACTCATATAGCCATATGCAACTAAAATTATATTAAGCATACTCTGCATACTACAAAATCAATTCTAAAATGCAATGAAGAAAACCAGAAAGGTGCCACTACTCACTAACGAAATGTTCAAATTACTATGATCCACTAAATATCTTAAACAATGAAAACCAGTCAATTAACTACGAAAACTGTGTTAGTAAAAATTACGAATACAACGATCGAATAAGGTATAATGCAATCAATATTATCCTTTACAAAAAATAAAAGTATATGATCATATTATTTACTATTTGGGTATAATACATATACACTGACACGGATTTGTCATGAATTAATTGATAATGGAATCCAAACATTAACGTCAATCAAGTCATGCCTCACATGCACACACATTCAATATTAATAAAACAGCATACATCAACTGGAACATATCACTCACATTATTCAGAACAACTTTAAATAATGTCACTTGATTTAAAATCGAACAAAAATGTAAGATCGCGTAAAGAACTGTACATTATTTAAATATATATTTAGTTATTTAGAACAATTAATATGCTTTGCAATAATTTCTATTTTAACTATTTATTTCGGCATTGTTATGATTTTTTTGATTTTTAAATTTTTATATATGTACCTACTGTTTTTATTTATATTGTGTATTTTTTTTCATTTTTTTTTTTTTGGTATTTTATTTCATATTATTATCTATATGTACGTCTTTTTTATGAAGGCATACCAATATACCATTAAACAATTGGGACGTAACTAGGTACCATAATATAGTAATATGTGATAATACAGACTCACATTGTATAAATATTATATCAAATATGTAATGACTTATCAATGTATTAAAAATAAAGAACAAACATCTAATCAGTAGGTACTATAATTACTTAAAAATCATAAAATAAAATACCTATTAATCTAAGAATGTCAACTATATTTTAGTTGCACGGAAAATGTCGTTCATTACACTCACGAGTGTTCTAAATCGTTAACTTATGTTTTATATTTTACTACTTCTATAGTACCTACATAAAAATGTTTTATTTTTACATCGTCGAATGTAGAAAAAAACTGGAGAAGTCGCTCTGTTATATAGCAGGTGTACCTCGTCATTGAGTAGGTCACTGTAATGGATGTGTTAAATTTGAACTGAATGATAAATCATTGCATACGAAAAACGACTCTGAGCGAGCACGGTCTGTCAGCCCATATTACTAGGTACATTTTATAATATATATTTAATATTATTATTAGATAATTTATTTTACTATTATTAATATGGTAGGTAAAATTAATTTTTTAAAACATAGCATTTATTATATTATTAATTATTATAATATTACTTTCTATTTCATATTCATATCATATATTATTACTGTTCCCAATCGTCAAGCTTCAATTATTATATTTAAAAATATTGTACATTTTTAAGTTCAATAAAGCTTACTTATTTTCGTAATTTGGACGAATTTTTAAAAAAAAATTTACTTTAAAGACTTAAAAAAAATTAATTTACAGTATTTTTAATGGTTTTTTTTTATTGGGATATGAAAAACTTATAAGAAAGTAGGCTTACTTAAATAAATGGCAAAACATGAAAAAATATATATTTTTAGTTTAATAAAATGTATGGACAAAAACATACTCAGAGAACGGACTGTATTGTTTTTTTCAATACCCATCAATCACAATTCACATAGTACCTTTAATATACTGTCACAACTCTCAAGGCATTATCATTACAATAGAACATTGGGCATTTCATGATATAGTTGATCATTATTATTACCTTTCAGTTTTAATGATATTGATTGGAATAGTTTGAAAACTTGAGTACCTATCGATAATATAAATACCATAAATTGTCAAATTATGTACTTCAAAGTATATAGATAGATATATCTTTATTACAGTAAACCTTGATTATCCTAATCCATGGTTATCCTTTGAAATAATATTAAACGAAAAAACCTTCGAGAGTGAGATTTTGATAAGCATGATTTGTCAAGTATTTTTATTACCTACTATTAGAATTATTACCTTATTTTATTTATTCATATATTATCATAGTTGTTAATGTACGCCTTGTCCACAATTTGGGTGTGCATAATGCATTCAAGGGTAATGTGTGCGAAGACGAATACTTAAAAAATTGTAGGTATACATTATCTGGATAATTTGAACATTACGGATGTTCGTGTTATAATACGTGATACAGTCAGCCGTAGATCTGGAAACTTTTCAAGAGGGAACATAAATACAATTTATTCTATTTTATCAGGCAGAGACTACCGATATTTTTTGTAATCAACGTTTTAATAATCGATTATTATAATAGGTCATAATTCTTAGTCCTTACAGTCATAAGTTAGCATGACTCTAACTAGGTACTCGAACAATATTTAAGTTTCCAAACACAAATATTTTGTTAAATCATTATCAAACTAACATATTACTATCACATAGCTATGAATCTAAGACTATTGTTCATGAATTGTTTTAACGATAAATTCTTTCATATTGTATCACCAATCATTTATACGACCATCAAGAAAGATAAAACAACTAACATAATACCTACTGGCTACTATAATATTAATGGTTAAACATATTTAATACTTTCAATAATTCGAAGAGCTAATACTTTTAGTAAAACTTATTATCTGGAGTAGGTAGGTATCTATAAATTTTAGGTATTATATCGTGGGGAAGTAACAATATTGCATATTTTGTGCTTTGCTAAGGGTCAGCCTCCACCACTAATTTCGTCAAATGCATTAATAAAAACAATATCATTAATCTTGGGTACATATAAGTTATAAATTTCAATAATTTATTCAAAATCACCATATATAATAATATGGATACTGAAGTCACCAGTAAATCGTCACATTTCTGCAAACGAAATAACTTAATTGAAATTAAATTACATCTGTTCTGATAATATTATTGATACTATTTAGTTTAAGACTAATTCAGCAATTATCAATACATTTACCATTTACCCATTCGTTTACCATTAATACGAGATTTATACTTATCCTGTACATCATGCATGTAATATGTGATGATTAAATTATAGTCAAGGCATAATACATTTTCGATTGTCATTTGGATTATATTTTTTTATTTCTGTTGACTGACATAACGATGTAATAATAATAAATAACTTAATAATTGCACACTTTTAAGTTGTAACCGTACTATATAAGTATAGACTACCTATATTATTATAGATACTAGGTACAATTGTTACTATTTATGAAACTAGAATAAACTTTTGTTAAAATCATTATTGAAAAAGGTCTCGAAAACATATTAGTTTCGGTGCGTATAGCTGCAGTCATAAATTAATGTTCAAGACCACAGTAACTGATGATGCTATGCAAAAATTCAGGGCTTGAAATAATCGATTTTAAATATCGATGAAAATTGTTAAAAATCATCTAAGAAATAAAAAGCGATGTAAAAATCAAATATTTTTTTAATGATTTCCAAAATGTACATTGAAATTTAATAAAATTGAATTAAATAATTTATATCAAAATAATATGTAATTGTTTTACAATGATGTACTTATATCAATTTAAAATTTAAAAAAAAATTATTTTAATTTAAAACTCAACTATACCTAGTTGACAAGTGATAGGTCTATAATATTGTTTGTACGTATAGGTAATAACAAATAGCTAACATTTCGTTTTTTAGGCCTGTTACACAGTCGCGGGAACAATAACAGCTTTCTAGTAGTTAGAAATCATAATTAGTACAATAAAAATGTAAAATTAATTTCAATCCCAGTGCTAAATGGATACATAAATACTTACTGTAATATTAAGGGACTAAATATTATGCTCAATATTCATGCTGCGACAAAATCATTGTTTTAAGTCTTTAAGATAACTATATTGCTTCCTTTTTAAGTTTTCAGAAATTTATTTCTCATTTTATAAGTATACTTCCTATAATCCTATCTATCATTTTTATATTATACAGACATACAGTATTACAGACTAAGGTTTATACATAAACAATATTGTTTACAATAATTGTAATATCAGTTACATGAACCTCTTTATTGTCTGTATCTCAATTTATTTTGTGTTTTTTTTTATTTCTATAGAACACTTTATGTCTTTATTGATGCTTTCACTCTAATAACGATCTCTTCGAAACAAAAAAACACAACCAAAATAAAAAATCATAATTTTTATTAAGTTAAAATGTATTCTGCCGCTTTACATTTACAAGTGCAGTACAAGTACAAAACCCATAAATAGTTCCATTGGCCTTTACCGCCGTTGTGTTGATGTATGCATATCTTGGTATTTGTTTCACAGTGTTTTTGAAAATGTTAATTGTAATTATTAATTATTTGTTCGATACCTAACCATGTACCTTCTTAATACCTGCTGGCTACTGGTAGATGATCAGTGGTGTATTGGGAAGTATGCGGGGGTATATGGTGCATACTCACTTCACTATATTTTTTTTTGCGTATACTCTCTATTCTCTAAATTAATGACGTTACGCTTGTATATGATAGTATGACACCTTATACCTATTAGAATTTCCGGTGATTAAAACCAAATGTTCTGTATATTCTTCACATTGGCCAAAAGTATTTTGAGAACCAATCACATAAGATACCGATATAAATATATTATGTCGGTATTATGTCTAATATTATATTATAAAATATATAAAATATGAAAACAAGTGGGACAAGTATTGTACAGGTACTGATATAATAATAAGTTAGGGGTGTAGAGTGCATCTAGTCATTGAGTAGGTCACAGTAATGGACGAGTTAAATATGAAGTCAATAACAAATCATTGTGTACTAAAAACGATTCTGAGCTGAGATGATATGTCATCCTGTATTACTATAAGCATTTATATATATTTTATTACTATTACTTTATATATTTATAATTTATATATATTTCTTTATCGATTAAACATCAACTAGTAACTACACAGGTTATTAGCTTACATGTGTTCATTTTAACATTAAAGATTATATACTATTTTACAAATAGATTTTTTTAAATATGAAATTATGTTTTGAAGGTTCGAGAATGCACCAATTGCTTCATACAAGTTGTCCAGGATGCTGAAGGCTTTTCTGGCTTCATTGAAGTTGGGACATTATATGCTTGTTGGACTAGTTTGTATTACATGTTGGACATAGGGTTGGATTTGCCTTTGCCATAAGATGTCCCTGTGTGAGTTTCGTGTGACCATTTCTGAGTTGATTAAAAATTACCTCTATATTATATTATAATTTATTAGGTGTATTACTATTGTAGTAATTGATTTTACTATTAGTGAAAAGTAAAACAGTAGGTTGGATTAATTTTAGGAGAATACAGAAATTGCATTCGATATACAATAAAAGTTTCAAGTACCTACTCACAAATAATAATTTAAAAAAAAAAAATTAAAATCGTTATTCTTCATTTAAATACATTAAATTTCGTCTAAAATTGAATAAATAATTAATATTTAGTATATTTTTTTTAAAAAACCATGTTTATATAATTTTTAGATTTGCAGTTACTGCATGGGAGTGCGCCGACTCCTGTTTCAGGTGTGGCTTTTATTTTTTTTGATCACGCATCCCCTTATAGAACTCCGTCTTGGAAAAAAAAATAAGATAGAAATACAAAACATAAGGAAGTAGAAATAAAATGTACTATAAAAACTGATAAACAGTACAAATAGTACAAACGTTGTGTGAATTAATATTAAGATTTATTAACCTAACTACACGATTCTTTCTACCAATAGAATCGACCAAAAATAAATTCAAACAATGTGCATAGCAGTGGATATATATTAGCGAATTATGTTGTTCTTTGCATTTGGTTTGAACTTCATTGTTATACCTTGACATAGTGGTCACACCATCAAAGCACACTGCAATGACAGAAGACCAACTTAAGCCTAATTTATTTATTAACACATTATTTATGCTATTAAATATAGATCGTGCATCGACTGAAGTAAGCCTTTGCAAACAAAGTGTTCTAATGGTTGATTTAAATTTGAATCAAAATATCAAACAACTATGGACATTTGTTCATGATGTCCTATATTGCTACTTTCATCGGCTATAACTGAAATATTTTTTTTCTTTGTCAAGTAACTTTAGTAACTGACAATTTTTTCCGAAAAGAGTTGTTAAGAGCCAAAATTATATCATTTTGAATACGGTGTCAGAGTAAAATATGTTTTTTATAAATTGGGTGGTATTTCAATAATAAATTAATTAACTCTTTGTTAAAAGTATTAACATTTTGACTTGAAACCGTTTTCCAGTTTTTGCTTACAGTATTATTGTATCAACAAGTCTTTGAAAAAATCTCTATTCTTAAGAGGCTCATTATCTCTTTGGCTAATTTGTAATTTTTTACTTTCATCACTAGTATAACATCTATTGAATTTCCAACTATTAACTTAACATTGATTTTGAACTATAATTATGCGCTTTTGTCTTTTGATGGTTGTCAAATGACTTTGTTGCGTTTTTCCAGCACACCCATGGTATGTGATAAATGAGGATATATTTATTATCAATGAGCACCAGTCCCAAAAAATTTTATTACATAATAAAGTTTAATAACCAAAAAAAATAAACATTTTTCCAAGATATTAATAAATAAAAAAACGATATTTAAAATTAAAGTTAAAACATCTAGGTTCTGTTGGTGGGGCTAGGAATTTATGACAAGGGGAGTTAAAATTAATATTGGGAGGGGGATTAGGCCCCCAAGTTCCCCCTAGTTGAGCCTATGTAAGGTACTTACTTTAAAAAAAAGTCTCAGGTGTGGCTATAGCAAAGTAAGCCAACCATGCGCACGGCTATGAGTTACAGTATAAAAAAAGTATAAGAAACATATTGTTTTAAATTTTCAATCTTTAGCTATACAAATTGAACATAACATAACTTTTTAGCCATAAAATAATTTGCGAATTTTCGTGATTTTAATGAATTTCATCAATATCACAACTTTAAATGCTTATATAAAAATAATATTTAATTTTAATTTTTAATGTTTTGTATTTTTAAACTGTTATTATAAAAATTTATGAGGAACTTGTATTAAATTTTCAAGATTTTTGACCAAATAATATTTTATTATTATTAAAAAAAATATTGAAAATTTCTTATCCCTATAAATAGATTAATAACAGTTAACATAATATTTTGAAGATTGTATGCAATAGAAAATGATAAAATAAACATTCGATGACATTTTCAAGTATCTACTGTAATTTGTTTTCGAGTTACACCCTAAGATCAAATTCAAATTAGTCAAAAACTAGGTTTCCTAATAGTTTTTTCATATATTTTTTTTTTGGTTTTCCCAACGCTTCTGAAAACTGCTGTGAATTTAAAATTTTTACCTTTCTACTAATTTCACTTTCCCATCAAAACTTAAGTTAAAATCTTATCATTTTTTTGATTACCTACTTTAAGTGTATTAACACCAAATTTTCATTGTAAAATGAATAAATTTACTTATCAGAATCTAAACATTAGAAAAAAAAGCACAGAATATTGTACCTTAAATCAATAAATTCATGAATCCACTCAGTATCTAAAATACACAAGTTGGAAAATAGTATTCATTTACAGTAAATTGCTATAGATATTCACTATGGTATATTAATTCGAGTAAATTTTGTTCTGCTATATTGTGATTATGTATTTATTTTTAAATTTTGACTGGTGATGGGGTTTTTGGATTTTTACTGTAGGTTAATGTATATTATTATAATGTGTATTATATATTTATAGTTAATACTATCTATACAGATAATATTTTTCTTACAATTATACTTGCCCCAGAATATCTCTTTCTTTTGGACATTTTGATCCCTAAACTCTAAAGTGGATCGCGGTCGTCATTGTATAGGTACCTACCAATTCTACGAACGAGGCGACCGACCGCCGTGTAATATGATTTACGTTACTCGTTAGCGGGAAACCACGATATTATTTTCCTTTTGGTCTCAGAATGATACAAGTATAATAGTGGAAAGTTTCAAGTACATAATTAATCCTTTTTGAATTACTTGTTAAAATTAACTAATCTCGTTTGAAACAATATTCGCTGGATAAAAGTTGTTTTTATTTTTCAAATGTTATGCTTATGAATTATTATGATGTGGATTTACTCTTTAACTTTAATAACCTATTAACATTTTATTAATTTTAAGAACAAAGTAAATTGCCAATTTTTATGTTTTTGTATTGGTAGATAGGTCCCTATATACTTATTACTACGAAATGGCCTTTATTGCCCTAAATAATAAGAAAAATGTCCTTAAAGAAATGCCACAATCTTAAAAATTGCCCTAATAATGTATTATTAAATGCATCAACAATTTATGCTGGGCGGGTGTGTATGATATGTTGAAAATAATTTTCCGGCGAATTTCCCTACACCTAAACAAATACACAAAAACTTATCAATATGACAATATTGGCGATATTATCAAATAAACTTTTAAAATTAGGTACACAGGCACAACTTGCAGTCAGTCGTAATAATAATGACTACCTATCCATAACTAATGAAGTAATGAAACAAAATAATAAGTATAAAAAAAATATAGGTATTAGTACTTGAATAAAAAGGTTGATTTCTGAGTGAAAGAATCAAGGTCGATATAAACGTTGACAATTTAAAAATGTTTGACTATAAAATTATTTGTAAATTTTGAATGTAGTTGTCAAAATTTGAACTTTAAATTCTTATAAAAAAAAATCGTGCCTATGTATTTTTAATATTTTTCAACTGCTTTTGTAACAATACATTAAGAGTCTTTTTAAAATATTTTGAAAATTGTATCAAGTATATGAATTGATGAAATAAACATATGGTGTAAATTTAGTTATATATTTACAAGTTTTTTGATAGAGCAATATATTTTTTATCGACATTAGTTTAAAAAAAGAAATAATAATCGAAAGTTCCACATTTCAATAAATAGTTCAACATGAGTCAAAATATTTTAAAAATTGTAGATACGGTGTATAGAAAATGCTAACACAAACATTCAGTGAAAAATTCATGCAACTACGGTCATTTTTTTTAGAGTTACACTAAATACCAAAATTGATTTTTTCGAAAACTAGTTTTGCATAAGAATTCCTGTTTCTCCTTAATTGTTTGTTTGTTTCTCTTGACAACATTTTGAAACTATTGGGAATTTTAAATGTTGAGCTCCCAAATGCAGTAACTATATTCACTTTCCTACCAGAAAAGTCGCTGTTGAAAAAAATCGAAGCATTTTTACTGACCGAAACCTCGATGATAGACACAAAAATAAAAACACACATCATTGTAAGATCAATCCATCGCTCCTCTCAGAATCTAAAATGAAAAATTAAAGTTTCATTTTTTGGTTTTTTATTATACGAAGCAAATGATGTGCCTAGAATGTATAAGGTTAATTTATTTGTTTTTTCAATAATATTACAGAAGTATAGCTTTTACGCAATGTTGGGTAAATTACTTTTAAAATGTAATGACATTATGTTACTTGTTAATTTAAATATTTTTATTATTAAATTACATTTGCGTTTCCTAAAATAACTTTTATCACGTTACTATACTAGTCGGCTTGTTTTTGTAATAGGTACATTCAAAACTATTATCTTAATGACGTGCGTTACTTACTTCATAGAAATTACTTTTAAAAATTAATTTTGTTATAATTGCGTTACTCCAAGTAAAATGTAATGAAATTACTGCTGTGTTACTGAAAAAGTTATTACGTGACAGTAATTTGTTATTTTGGTTACGTTACTAGTTACTACCCACTACCCAACACTTTACACTGCTTATACGTCCGTGTATTCGATTTATGAATGTAAATAAAATATATTTTCTATTCCACGATAGAATCACAGATTATATTAATATAATAAAATAATAATATAATCTGTCATAGAATATTATTTTAATCATCTATTTACGTTTTTGTACTTGATCTAAATATACCATGGTCCTATACAACTATACATATAAGCACTAAAGCACAGATGTCTATATTTACCTATTGAAATCTGTGTATCTTTGATCTTACAATTCTGGTAGTACCACAGTTGTGGTACTTTGTAATCTGTCGTCCTTATCATTATAAGAGTTATCACCACTAAATAAATAATGATAGTAGAGTATACCAGTGATAAACGGATAAAGTTATTTCCACTCTTCATCACTCATCACTCATTCACAATTCACTTCTGTGCTCTGTTCAGTGTTCTTCAGTTAATGAAATGTTACCGTGCGTTTCGTGCCGTCGCTACTCGCTACGTGCATCACATCGTAAGAAGTAAATACTAAATTGAAAATAATATTATTGTGCTGAAATAGTGACTGTAGTGTTAAAGACAAAAACATAAATTGCTTGTATGATTTCACCGCCGATTATAACATTTTGTTTATCGACGGCAAAACGTGGTCGTGCGAACGGTTCGTTAGTCGGTACGCTGCGTCGTCCTACACGGTTCGCCGTTGTCGTATCGATTGTTTTCCGCCCCCGCGTGACACTCGTAGATACAACGATATAATTATTGTGATATTATTATAGTAACAACCATCCCGTCTTGTTGCTAAGTTATAGAACGCTGTTTTTTCGAACGTAACATTCTCTTAGCCGTCGGTGATTCGGACGATTGTAACAATAACTGATATTTTTATACTGTACATGATACAGCCGTACCTACTGCTACCTACCTACCTGCTCAGGTGTGTGTGCTACCTACGTAATATTATAGACGAGTGGTTCGTTGTTTTGTTGTTACCATCCTTCGCGAAATCCACTTTCCAAAAATGGATCAAGCGCATTATGACGAAGGTACATTTTGCACATTTTTATTTTAATATTATGACAACCCATAAAAATGTCTGCTACTGGACATTTTACATTTTTACCCTTTGTAAAGTTAAAATACCATAACATAGTTCTTTCTACCTAGTGCTACCCAACCGTTTTTCAATTTTAGGTACTCATATATTGTTATTTTTGTTATTATTATGATTTTTTCTAGACAGTTATTGATTAATCATACTGAGATGAAAAAAATCCAAGGTCGATTTCGGGCAGTATCTAGATCTACATTATCTACTGCTCATCTATTCTGTTTGTATTCGACACGTAGGTTATTATTATATTGTGTTTGCTTGAAGTCCCTGTGATCTACCTCTAGGTAGATACGATTATTATATTAGTATCTACCTAATATCTTTTATTTTTCTGTCCGTTTTTATTTGTTTTATTTAATTATTGTCTTGCTTTTTAACTTGTTTCTATATACATAATTTTGTAGTTTGTATTCCTAACAAAATATTGACGTACAAAATCTGATAAGAAGCTAAACAAAGAAGTTGAAAACTATTTTATTGATTTATTTGCATGAGACTATTCTATTAGGTACTTATTTGGTGTGTTAATATGTTACTATCTATGTTGTAATTCAATAATCTTATACATTGTGGAGGTACTCGGACTAACACTAGAGAAATCCTCCAATGTTTTGTGGCTAGCCACAACATGTATTAGGTAGGTTTTAAACATAATTTTAACAACATGTATAAGACATAGTTAAAAAATATATTAACTTATAATATCTGTTATAATAATAATATTATAGGTAATAAGTCCCTAATTCCTACTTAACCTAAATAAATAAATAACCTATTATGCTTTAAAATATTATAAACAGGCATTACTATGATAAATAAAATATGTTAAGTTTCTTATGATTTCCAGTATTGCATTTTTAAACATTAGAATAGAAAAATAATTGTTCTATTAATTGAGTACCTATATTACTAATCATTAGTTAGGTATACCTATTTTACTACTTAATAGTTAAATTTCTCTGAAATCTTTTAACATCTTCATTCTACCTTTTTCCCATTAATAATTGTACTTTATAATGCACCCTAGGTATGTAACCAAATTAATTAATTTATTAACTTATTTTCTAAAACAAAAAATCTATGAATATTGAATAGAAATGTCTATAGTTGAATATTTTTTCTTAAAGCATGGACGTCTTGTTTACCACAAAATTTTTAACTTTCTTTAACTAAGAAAAAAACCGTGTCCCTTTATATAGGGCTCTAACTAGTCATCTCAAATGTTTTTATAATCATTTAATATTTCCATATTTTCTAAGTGATTTCCGTCTATCTTACAATATTTTTTTTTTTAGTGGAGTGTATTAATTTTATATTTAAATATGACAGGGAGGGAGACTTATATACTCCTTTTTAGTGATCAATCTCATATTAAATATAATATTATTATTATATCAATCTTATTTTATTAATAATTTCAAATATGAAATAAAACCATACGTACCTATATATTTTTTGTAGGCATTTGAATATTATACCTACACCTAGTACATTAATAAGTAGTGTTCCACTGTTCCAACTGTTTAGTTCAATACTTTTACTGATTTACAACCTATTTTAATATTTTTTATATATTTAATCATTAAGTCTTTAATTCGGTCTTTACCTATTTTTCCCTTTATTTAATATTATAGTTAACCTACTTTATTCCTGAAAAATACCTTTATGGCATTGATCACTAAAAATCATATTGTTTGTGCATAAACCTCAGTTTGAAGTAATCACTAAATTAGATTATTATTTATTTCAATATCTGTATAAGTTGTAAACCTAATATAGGTAAATATACAGGGTGATCCAACAAGTACCCCTCTTTTTTTCTTTAATAATGAAGTTTTTCAAAATCTGATTTTTGGAATCTTTAAATTATATAGGTACTCAAAGACCATATTTTCATATTCTTGAGATTTTTTTATACCACTTAATGAGTGTCCTGTGGCTATATAAACTTTTGTTTTTCAAATGGGGACCCCACTTTTTCACTGTAAATTATTTAGCGGATAATTTTTTTGAGAATTTTGATCCTGCTATTGAAATCAAAATTTGAATCAGTAGTTTTCTAGTTATTACACATTTTTTGCTAAGGATAATATAGTTTATAATAGGGAAGAAGGATATGCTTATACAGTATACATTGTTTTCTATTCTATAGTCTATACACAGAATATAAAATAATTCGTCATTTTATATTTTTTTAATCAAACACTTAGGTAAATAGCAAGTAAAATCCTTCTTGATTTGTTTAATTATTTTTCTTATTCCATGTGTATAACTGTATAAGCATATCCCTATTATGGACTATTATCCTAACTTAGGATTCCTAAGTCCAAAATTGTCCAATAACTAGGAAACCACTCCTTCGAATTTTGATTTCGATACATCAAAATTCTCAAAAAAATTATCCTCTAAATTCTTAATTTAAAGAAAAAAAGTGGGGCCCTCATTTGAAAAACAAAGGTTCGTATCGCCAAAGGACACTCCTTAAGTGGCACAAAAAATCTCAAGAATATGAAAGTATGGTTTTTGAGTAAATTTAATGATTCCAAAAATCAGATTTTGAAAAACTTAATTATTAAAGAAAAAAGGGGGGTGAGCATACTTGTTGGATCACCCTGTATATTTATATGTTTTTATTCATATTTACCTATCTCAAAATTTATTTTTTATTTTTATTATTCTTTTTATAGGATTTCCAAAAGAAAATGAAATTATTGAGTTGTTACCATGCATAATATGCAATCGTTCATTCCGTCCAAGTTTATTACAACGCCACTCAAATATATGTCAAAAAAATGCAAAAAAACGTAAGGTACCATTTGATTCATCTAAACAGCGTAGACAAGGTACTGAGATGGCAGCATATTTACCACATATGAAAAAGGCTCAAGATGCTTATATTGCCATAGAAAAGTCAAAAAATAACTGGAAAGCAAAGCATGAAGAGCTTGTTAGAGCTGTAAAAGCAGCACGAGGTGAAAAAGTCTATGATAAACTTATACCGACCAAACCTGTTGACTCTGAAGAGTGTCCACATTGTGCACGAAATTTTGGACCCAAATCGTATGATCGACATGTAGAATTTTGCAGAGAAAAAGCTCAACGAATATCTACTGCACCAGTGATAAGTCAAGTAGCTAAAGAACGACTTGAAGCAAGAACAAAAGTTAGTATATTTAATTAAAAGTATATTAGGTACCTATTTTTAGTTCTTAATTTTTATTGAATTAAATAAAAATGTTTTATTGACAATGATTTGTTTATTATTGAGAATTTGTAATTTATTTCTATTTTCAGTACCGTGCTCCTCCACTTAAGTCACAGCGTACAGTTACTAAAGAGAAGTATTCTCCAAAAATTAAAACTTGTACTCGAGATGTTTCAAGTGTACCAATAAAAGTGATTCAACCATTAAAAGCTATTAAAAAAATAACCCCGCCAAATAGAAATATTGTATGTAAGTATTTTTAGTTTTTTACCTACAAACTATATATTTTTAAGTCATACATATAGTTACCTACCATTTTTGAATTTTTTTAATCAATTCTAATCATATACTTTATCTCTACTTTATGGCAAGTATGTTTTTTATTTTTAGAATTACCTGCTGCTTACATTAAAAAAAAATTGTATTCATAAATAGACATTACTAAAAGATATGGTTTGTTTAATTTAGTTTAATTAAAGTATTCTAATGTAGGTATGTTTAATATTAATATTATTTAATGGAAATGAGACAGAATAAAAAAATTTCTTACTGTTGGATGTTATTCAAGAACTATAAATTATAATATTAGTATAGACTAGATAGCTATTTAAATAATTTGTTTCCTCAAGTGAGTTTAGGAGAACCCATTGTATTATTTATATTTAGATATCTGTATTTATAATCTCTCCCTTTATTTGGCTGTAAGTTAACTTTTCTAAAACACATATGTTATTTTGATGAAAGGCACAGTGTTAATTATAGAACTCAATTTTATATCCAAAAAAAATACCATTACATTATAATGTAGTTTATACTTTACATTTATTCTGCAAAAAATATGATATAATACTATAGGACATAAACATTAATATTGTTAGAATGTAGAAGATAGTAAATGTAATTAAAACAAAAATAAGATATAACAATTATATTAAATTAATTTTTATAGCTAATATCCCACGTCAACTGCCAACAGTAGTGAAAAAGAAAGACCAAGTATCAAAAAGTCGTCATTATGGGTAAGGTTATTTTGTAAAATATGCTTGTAATTTTTATATTAATGGAGTGTTATTCTTCTGGGGATAGAAATGCAATGTACCTGCCCCAAAAGCCAGATCCAAAAAATGAATCAGTTATGAAGAAATCAGAATCTGCTTACATCCTTAGTTCTCAAAATCGCATAAAACAAGGAATCAATAATTTTGACAAAAAAAAAATATCAAAGTCGTGAGTGGAAAGTATAATGTATATAAATGTTTAAATAAGCTGTGAATTGATTGGCAATTAAATCGTTCATCATTTAGATTCATAAATACATATTTACAAAATGTTGTGTTTCATTCTATAAATAGAAAAAAAATAGTATTTAATATTTTTAGCAAGGTTACTTTTACAGAAATCATACAAGTGAATAATTGTATGCAGAATTATGAATTTGTATACAAAATATTGAAAATCAAAATGTCATATTATTACATACTTAATTGAAGTTGAATTCTAAAATTATTTAAAGACACATGCACATTTTAATGTCTACATTATTGTATACCTAGTATTCATTGAAAATTGTAAAGTATTGAAAATAAAAAAATAAATAGGACTAAAATATCAATCTAAAAACCTTAAAATAATACTACTCCCTTTAGCTACTGAGTACACACTCTCTCAAAAAAAAAAACCATCCAATGTAAAAATAAAATATACAATTCACAATGACTATTAGTCAAATACAATGAATGCCAAAGAAGAAAAACAGCTTGGTAAGTAAAACAATTGGACAACAAGAAATGAAACCAATTGTTGGGTTCTATAAAATGCTTAATATCTTAACTATTATTTAACTTTTCCAAGTTATTTCAACATTAAACATAGAATAATGGATTATATTTCTAAACACAAATTATTAGGTTCGCCTAGGTGACAAGATATTAAGAGTTTTGTATTAAATTTATTCAGAAACTAGTTTATAACGGTTCAAAAATAATTGTATTGTAAAAGATAATAATAATAAATAATTTAAATATAACATATTATGCCACATTGATTATTATTTTATTTATCAAAATTTAATAATGAATAATACTTAGTAGGATACCTACTTCAAAGATCTTAAGAAACCAATAAAAATCCAAGATTGTAGCTGATGTTATAAAATATCAAAATTCCTATGGTAATACCTATTGTGTACAGAATTCTAAACAAATTTGATTCTAACCCCTAAAATTTCTTAAAATATTTTTTTTAAAACTATTATATTGAGGCTTTGTGATGATAAGAAGTATTTAATATTTATGTATACTTACTAAATAAATAAAAAATTATATTGAATCTACTTAAATAAAAAGAATTTTGATATGAAAACAAGTTTTTATCTTAAATAATATATAGTGTGAATGTGTGATTATAATTTAAAGAAACACTAAATATTTCACCTGGATGATCTTGAATTTAATTCAGATTATTTTCAATGATTCGAGAACTGAATATTACACTTATTTTTAAAATTGGTTCAAACCAAAGCGTAGGTACCTTTTTTATTTGAATTTAAATTACAAATTTTTTTTAAATATCTAACTAAAATAATTTTTTCTATTTTATAATTTAAAAATTAACATATTACTGTAATAATTGTCTTCTTGCTAACTTAGTATAAAATGATTAATTTAGTGTGATCAGTACGCACCATCCCCTCCTGTTTTGTTTTTTATACAATGCCATTTACTCATTGTATTTATGTCATGCACAGATTATAAATGAGTAATTTTTAAAAAAATTACGCTAAGGGGGCTGCAGTTGATGATATAAAAATGGCATTTAGACCAAAAAGCCAGACAAGACTGGAGAAATTTTGTTTGATGAATTTTAATTTAGTTAAAGGATTATGGTTGACTAACAAGTTAACTATTTTTGAATTGTGTTGATTTTTAATATTCTGAATATTGTTAGTGTCATGATAAATAATATAATTAAAATATACCATATTTGTTTTTATTGATGTCACAGCTGCAAAAAATGAACATTCAAAATTGCTTGTATAATAACCTAGTAAACTTATTAATTAATTAAAATCAGTTTTAAAAATTGAAATCATTCAATCCAAATTTCTCTTCAGTTTTGTCTGGCTTTTTGGTCAAACTGCCACTTTTTTAAAATGAAAAAGTTTATCTAATTAAATATTATTGACAATGCCTGTGCGTGTGTAAGTTAATTGATGTTGAATATAAATCACTAAGGGTGGTACTATGAGAGCCTATACTGTTATAACTCAAGACATTTCTAAGAAATATCAACTGAAAACAATTAAGCACAGATTATAGACACACACAAGTCACTTTAATGTCATCACTTATGTTAAATTGCCCTTCTTAATTTCCTTAAAAGTTAAAATACAATCAATATTAAGTTGACATTTTTAACATAACTTTAATAAATATTATCAGAACTTGAAAAAAAATATTGAAATTATTAGTGTCAATAAATAATTTAGTAGAATAAATTAAGATCTGAAATTAAACAAGTTGTATATTAATTTCCAAGGTTATTAATTTAGCTAGCTGTTGTTGGTTAACATGACAATAAATGTTTAAAAGGCTAAATTTTTAAATTTTATAGCTTGTATTTTTATTGTTTTAATGATGTGGGATTATATTTATGCACTTAACAATCAGTTAAAGTAGTAATCCATGCTTTAAATGTATGAGTAACACATGGAAGTCATAACTATTATTTCTTATAAAATTCTTAACATTTTATTTTTCAATATTTATACTTTATAATCAATGCAGCTTATTGAAAACATTTTATTTTAATTATTGTAAAATATCAATACATTGTGAATTTTATTGTTTTAGCCAACCTCATTTGGATATTTACGACCCTCATTTGGATGGCTACGATCCATTTAAATCAGCTGAAAAACAAATGAAAGAGCTGGATCTAGACATTGACATAATTGACATTGGTCTAAAAAATCCATTAAATTGTACCCTATCTGATAATATTGAGAATCTTCAAATGTCTCCAACATCTGCATTCGTTAAATATTCACCAGTTTCTCCTTTAGTATCATCTCCAGATAATATTGAAAACACATTTCCCAATGAATTTCACTCTGACACTAATCTGAACAATCATCCACTACACAATCTAAGCAATTTAAGTTTGTGTTCTATTG
Source organism: Myzus persicae (assembly GCF_001856785.1). NCBI lineage: Eukaryota > Metazoa > Arthropoda > Insecta > Hemiptera > Aphididae > Myzus > Myzus persicae. The sequence continues at coordinate 446,722 of NW_019100559.1, read as the reverse complement.
TTAGTATTGAATCAGCTGATTTTAATAATAAAACTCAAAGCGCTATAGTGCGAGGTACAGATCATCCAAAAAGTCCTACAAAACGAAGCATCTCTCATAATCATAAAAAACATATAGCTATTGAAAATATGCTTTATGGTGATAATGAAAAAAATAAATCAAATCTCAATTTTGATTTGGCAGAACAAGAACTTTTAAAATCTGTGTCAGAATTTGAAAACTTATTGAAAATAACAGATGACGATGATATAGTATCACCATCTTTGAATAGAACCTCTGCCCTAAGTATGATCAATGGGATTAATTCCAATAGCAGTGCTGATTCAGCTTACGGAAGGTAAGGCGAGCAATCAAAGGTTTTTCAATTGTCATCGGGTACTTGCACGGTTTGAACGGGTTTCATTTGGAATCCAACACTTACTGGTTTTAGCCAAAATCAGCCTAACACGGGTAGTTAACACATTAAAATTATTAACATATTTGATAATTATAGCACATTATAACACACATTTGATTATGGTTTTGCCTATTTGGTCTGGATATGAACACCGAGTAAGAATACAATATTGGATAATCAATTTTTTTTAATGAAAAACAAAATATTACTTAGCTAAGCAAAATGATTATGTCATTTTTTTGACTAATCATAAGTATTTACAAAAAATAATTTTTTTTTTCATTTTAATAAAGTGTATTGTACTTTTGGAATCTGTAACTACAGTAAATAATATGTTTACCAGATTGTGTGTTTGTTTTAAGTAAATAATTGAAATATAAAAAATCACTCAAAATGACACCTAATAACACATATTATTATAAATTATCAAATCGAATAACTCATTAATCACTAAACACTACCTATTAGTTATAGTTTATAAAATATCACCTAGTACTACATTATCAATTAAATGATTAATTGAGTTTATTTTTGTTATTAATAATTTTTAACAACTTTTTACGAAAAATAATCTATTCATTTTATAACTTAATAAAGTTCTTTTTTGTTTATGTAGTGAAGATTTTTGCATATTATTCATAATTATATAGTTTTTATATTATAAAAATTATGTTAATTTAAACGTATTATTGTAATAATATATTATTAATTATTATTTTTTTTTTTTTATCAGCTTGAACAGAAAAACTGAAGAGGTGACTAAAGAAAATTATCTTACACTGCTGAAAGCTGCTAAGTTTTGTCATGAATGTGGATTCAAATATCCAATTGTTGATATTAAATTTTGTACAGAGTGTGGCATGCGGCGCATAGTATCATGATTGAGTTGCTTCGATTTCAATATCTATGTTTTATTGAGGGTCTTAAGGAAACAGAATTTACAATGTGTTAAATTTGTAGAGTGTATTTTAATATTTTTATACTTATATAATTGTAAATTATAATCAATAAGCTAACAACAATTTATAATAATAATTTTGATATAAAACTGCATTATTTTGCTTAACCCCTGAGACTGATTTTTTGAATTGAAATTAGTTTGAGTATATCTTGTCACTTAATTTATTTTATTTACTAATTCAACAAGACCAAAGTATTAACAATAATATAATTTTTGTACAACAATATTGCTAAGGTATTCAAAATATTAATTATTTTTATCTTACATTGTATACATTACTTTAATTAGTTTGTCTTCTTAGTTCTCATTGTATAATGTGTAAACAATAAACATACAATCATATTGACTTGTATACCTCTTAAATAATACCATTTTTATACTAACATGGCAACTCAATACTCATCTTTTACAATACTTAATACTATTACTAAACTAACACTTTACATCTAGGTCCGGTGAGGAAAAAAAGAGTGTAAATACAACAACAAATCATTATATAATAATATTGATTCAACCGAATATCCAATACATTTAATTACTTTCCATATTAAAAATATAGAAACTTTTTGTAGATTTTATACTTATATTACATCATTACACTAAACTATATTAATTACAAATTATATTATGTTTGATAGAAAATTAGTATATTATATTCTAAACCAACTGGATTGTTACCAAAGTTTTTTATTTCATACTTTGATAATACATTAAATATTTCACCTAAATGCATACAAAAACATTAATAATATTATAATAATTTTTAATCCACATTTCCAAAAAAAAAATTTTTTTTTATTCTGAATATTTCTTATTTTCAATAATTATTATTTTTAATTATTTGTTGTACTAGGTAGAGACACTTCATTTATTCACCCTCTTTAAATATTAACACAATTTATAGATTTAATTATTTTAATGTTAATTATTTTTACAGATTTTCTTGTAATTTAAGATTAGTTTTATGAAAGTGAATTCACAAGACAAATTATATCCATTGACATTTTGCTTTAGCATACATATTTCTTTTAAACACATTTTGTCAAGTTAGTAAGAGATTTTAAATCTTGTGACTAATTTATTATTTTTTGATATTCTACATGGATATCATTCTTAAATTTTCACTGTCTAAACATTCTGAAAGATTTATCCATATCCATGTCTATTCTACAGCTGTATGCCTGTATATGCTCACTGAAAAGGTTTTATTTTGTATCTTTAAGATATTGGTATTACCAAACTTGACATTTTTAATTATCTTTACTCAAATACCTACTGATATTTTATTGTTCTTATTATTACAAAAATTTATATTTCAGTCGTTTTCGAAAATACTATTAATTGTATTTTGAAATGTGACCATGTGGTGCTATAATGATCTAGTGTTATTGCCTATTTGTAATAAATAGTAATTAATAAGCTGATATTCAAAGGTTACTGTAGATAAGGTATCATAATTCCTAATTATAATCACACAAATTTCATGCTCTTGTATTATGCCAAAGAAAGCTATACTCCTCATGACCTCTCAGGTATTATTTATTGAATTTTACTACAATTTTTTAAATAACAGATTACCTCCATATGTGTTACCAGTACATAAATCAATGCTTTAATAATACTAAATGAGTAACATTAACACAATTCTCAAATTCAATTAGCAAAATTTAATGATATTTTTTAAATTCATAATTTAGCTTTTTTTTCAAAATGAAAATGTTGCATTCCTCTATTAAAATGACATACCTGATATAATTATTTTGAAACAACTACTGGATTTATGTATTAATAAATATATTATTTTATTTTATGTTTTATAAATTATTTTTGTTAAAATATTATTTATGAATTAACTTTATTTACAGTGTTAATATTTTATTCACTCTGTTGTCATGCATTTTTCTTTAATTTTATACCTACCTAACCAGTGTTATTTGATATTTAAAATAATAAAATAAAATTATATAAATTGTTTTTATATTTTATATTTTATACTTTAAGTTGTCGTGCCCTCATATAATGTTATAATTTTTATGTGATTTATGACCATAAATTATGAGCATTTAAAAATCATAATATTTTACATGTTCATAACTCCCTTAAAAATCAAAATAACGTAAAAAACCCACTAGAGAACACATATTATAATGTTCCTACATTTATGTTTGATAATAGGCCAATTCAGTGTTGGGAAGGAACTCGTTCCTTTTATAGGAACAAAGCTCGGAACGCGTTCTATTTAAAATATAGGAACGGGAAAGAGTTCCTATTTTTAAGGAACTCGAAAGAAAATTTCCGTTCCTCAAATAATGAAAAAAATAGTTATTTTTAACACGTTGAGTGCCACAGTATTTATGAAGCGCATAATGCATATTATTGTGTGTTTCCGCTCCAAAACTGAGCCGCGACGCCATCGGTTGACACCGTTTCAGCGCGCCATGGATCAATAAAGGAAATACGTTCTCGAAATTTTGATGTGTTTTACAAATAATATGTTTAACCACATAGTAATAATTTTGTCGTAGACAAATGGGAATCAAATTAAATAATATATAATAAACGGTGTGTAAATAATAAAAATATGAATATTGGTATACCATAGTCTGCGAACATAAATATACACTTATTGTTATTATACATCCGAGCAAGATACACCCTGTAGATTATTACAATAAACTAATTCTATTTCGTCAGAATATTATAGTAACAACGAAAATAATAATATGATATTAATATATTTAATATTATCAGAAATAGCACAGCCGCGTAATCGACATCGCCGTCGTCATCTTTCGGGGAAAATTAATTAAAAATAGCTAAAACTACTAACTAGCTACGCAAAATCTAAATATACCATCGAAATCACGACATCCAACTGAATAACCACATATAAATATTGAAACAGTACGTCTATAACCTATCAAATAATATACCCATAATGATATACACAACATTTGTCGACTGCGGTCCCTTGAACGTGTTAATGATAAATGATAATATTTTCTAGAATATATTTAGTGTTGGCAATTCGGTATCACTTCATCTATCATAAGTAAATAGTTGTAAAACCACGATGTAGATACAATTTTACCTACATCGTGAGTAAAACTAAGTATCGTTGGAATATTTTAATTCTTCGAGATTACCATACAAGTTTGATGGTATAATATGATAATATAAGTATAATTGTGATATGTACGATGTTCATACTTCACATTACATATTTATATTTTTTATTGATTATTAAATAATAAACAATTCTGAGTGAAGGAGTGCATTTTTAGTTAAAATAATAAATTTTTTACTGGGGAAAGTTTCAAATCTACGCTTTACAACTTTAGGATTATAACAAATGAACCCAAGACAAATAGTTTTTGTTAAAAATCAGTGCTCCTTAGAAAGGAGTGAGTTAACTGATTTGAGTGGTGGTAAATTATGTTTTTTGCAAAAAAATTTTAAGTCAGAAATAATCAGAGCGAGAGAGTTTTTTTTTTTTTTTTTTTTTTTTTTTTAACATATATTTACAATCTATTTTACAATAATCAGTAAGTATGATGACAAAGTTTATATGCCATTATGAAATATTCGAATAGGAAGACCCTCTGCAGTAGTGTCACCTGACCAGAGATTACATTAAGTTATTGTTAAGAGCGAGAGAGTTAACCGTTTATTTTTGACTTAAAAACTGTTGGCAAAAAACACCATTGACCACCACTTAAATCTTAAAAAAATGTGTAAGGGAACGGGAACGCGATTTTTTTTCGCGACAGGAACGAAGAACGGGAACGAGTTCCTTTTTAAAAGGAACTTTATCAACACTGGGCCAATTCACTCTTAATATCTTATCAAACAACACAAAATGGAACTTTTGGATGTACATTTTAATTTTAACATGGCTTATGAGTTATGATCCACGTATTACTGTACTAGTAACTTTTATTTAAATACATTTGATCAATTGAATTTCTTGTTATGACAAAATTGGAAATACTAATAAAAAATAACGATTTTAGCTATTGCGGTAGGTATAATTTATTTAAAATTATCTATCACTGGGTGCCTTTTTTCTCTCTCATTATTCATGTTGAAAAACTTATCGCATCACATCATAGGCGGTGATCGGGGGGGGGGGGCTTACGGGGGCTTAGTCCCCCCAAATTAAATGATTTGAAGTTAAAGACCCCCTAAGAATATTAAACAAACAATACCGTAATTTTGTACAGTTTACAGAACTTTTTTCATTATTTTATATTCTTATATCCACAATTATATAAGTGTACCTAGTACATTAAATACACACTATTTACCTATTTATTATTTACGGTAACATACCGAACAATTAAGTCACAATTCACAATAATATTATATTGTGTTTATATACCTAATATTGTACATATTTTGTACCAATTGGCCATCTATATTGAATAACATATTATACCATTCTATTTTAGATGGGAAAAATATTATTTCTTTTCCTAATTTTTGTTAATTCTCGAGAAGCGATTATAGGACTATCGCTATAGCTGTATTAAACCTATCGTAAAGTTTATCGCGATTGAATGAATCGTTAACCGTTCTTGGGAATACATTGATTTTGAGATTGTGATTTAGATTTTTAATTAATAATTTAGTTCAAATATGTTTGAAATATTTAAATTTAAATCGTTTATTAATTATTCTTTCTTTTTATGTTTGTAACTATTTAAGTTGTTATGATAACGAGTCAACGAGAACAATTTTTTATGAGTGATCTAATGTAAAAATTAGTTTGTTGGGGGTGTGGGGGCTATGCCCCCACGGGTCTGTTTGTCATCAAATATTTGAGCCCCCCTTAATATTTCACAAGATCTCCGCCTATGCATCACATTCATATTGTGTCGTATGGCACAGATTGTATAGGTATTCATTTTCTTGATAAAAATAAATATTAATCGTTGATATATGAAATTTTTTATTATTATTTTCTACTCTGTGAAATTTTTAATTCAATTTACTAATAAATTGTATAGGTATTATTTATGCCTTGAAATCTACACGGCTACATATAGGTGCCTCGTACCTACTGTCTTATTACGGTAGGTACTCGGTACATCGTACTTACGGTATTGACTAATGAGATATAGTATTATAAATTAAAATCATTATTATAACTTACACCCAAGTATAATATTAAATGAGATATTTTTGGCAACAATTAGTTCAACCTACTACCTAACTAAAAGTGCATAATTGCATTTTAAATAATTTTCACTGGTTGCAAAAAATGTTTTCTCAAAATAAATATTAAATTATAGAATGGTAGAATGGTAGAATTATTTTATGCTCGTCCCTCATAATTATTAAAAATAAATATCAATGATAGACAGTAGAAGTAGATAAATGGTAAAAGTTTATGAAAATGAGTTATAATTTATTTAAAATAGAAGGTAGTTTCTAGGGATGAAAATATTTATTCATTAATTACTTAATTATTTTTTTTTCATAGGTAGTATAAAAATTCTTTTAAAAATCGTGTAAAAAATACAGCTAACTAGGTGACAAAATATTTTCACAAATGTCACAAATACTTTAATAGCTTAAAAAAATGCCTCTGTGGCTCTGTGTCTGAGAGTGATATAAATAAATTATGAAATAACTTTAGAATAGTCGAGAGAATAGCAGAGGCTTGACATACGTCACACCATGTCAATATGTCATGAAATAGGTATAAAATAATAAAACAGGCAGATCATCTTTTTTCAGAATAGCTTTTCGTATACAAAGATTTATCATTGGATTCAAACTTAACACATCAATACAGTCGTGGCCTACTCAAGATAGGGATACTGACAACTTACCTACCTAGTACCTACCTACTATACATCAGTGAGCACTGAGCAGGGCGACTCGCGATTATCCCAGATTTTTGTTAAGTTGGTATACTGACAAGGTCATTAATATAAGTTGATCGATTTATACAATTGTAATCATTGCTATAGCCTATAATATATAGTAATATACATCGAGTATTCTATTATTGTGAGGCTAGAATAATTGTAGAAATGAATAAATGATTCTGCATGGGATGAAGAAGTAGTTAAGCCCTCCCCTTCCCTAAAAAACTGCCTATGCTATTTCTAGTTTCTAAGTTCCTTTCAGGGATGGGTTGGTGCATGGGATTTCGGCCTACAATAGTTTTTGGTACATAACTTCTTTACGGGGCGACCTTTTTTGTTTGGAAAAGAGTAAATACCTACATGCTTTTTCCAGTGTTTGTAAAAATTTGTAAAATTTTTGATTTATAAGTTGTAGCCCTTTTAATGTACGTATCCAATTTCTTATGAGCGTTTGAAGTTGGAATTTTTTTTTTATTTGGATAAATGCATCTTGGGTGCTGTAAAAGTATGATAAATTGTTAATATTTTTATCTTCACAGGGGTGACCCAAAATACACCTACTCAACACTATAATTATAATAATGATGTATCTATAGACTAAAATATATTAGTAACAGTTTTCGAGCAAAAAAGATTAACAAAATTAAGAGTAGGAAAATTGACCGGTCTATACCCTATTGATAATATTGAATAACATAATATGAATAATTTTAAGATGTACAACGAATAATAAATTGACTGCCAATAGTGCCAATATAATTTTATTACCACCTAGCTGTCTAGCGCTATTTATATTTAAAATGCATTCGTATAATAAATAATATATATATATATATTAAATGGACTTTATATGTATAAATACTATAGCAACGTACATAATATAAAGGTATAAATTAAGTAAAAATATTAGAATATATATAATATAAATAAAATGTACGTTTCTATGAACCGTAAACTGTAGAAACCACTTTTCGACCTTATTATTATTGTTAAGTGTTTTGTGACGAATTATTGTGAAATATTTCATCGACGCAATATTACATTATATGCGTATATAATACACATACATATTTCAAAAATGAGTGAGCTGAGTAGAACGATTCAACATTATATGTAAATTAAATTCGTATTATATATATGATAAGCATAGTAGTGGATGTTAATAATATCATAATCTACCTTTTATTATTATTATTATTATTATTATTGTTTACTGTTTAGGTGTGAACGTGCCGAAAGACAAATAAATGATTTATCGATGGCTAAAAAATCGGAGCCACCTGATCGCCAGGACGAAAATATTGATATGCCTCAGATTTATTATCATAGGTATTTATTAAGATGCGCCGAAGCTGTAGAGCCCGTTCCGCTGCAAACATCGTGGATAGAGAATATACTTAAAGTATACCTTCTTTCATAATAATATAACAAACAACATTTTTTTTCCTATCAGTTAACCTATTACCCTATAATATAATAATGTAACTAAACATATTATTTACATACTCATACACTTAGTAATAATTAGTCGCTTTGTTAGAAATCAGGTTCAGTGCGTTGGACAAAAAACAAAATTTTAGGATTTTTGATTGAAGAAATTAAAGCTCAATACATTATCAATGGAAAACAGTTTTACGTTGATAGTACTATACTACCGGTTATGAACTTAAAATCTGATCCCGAAAGCTCGCCGCCGAAACAACTAACTAAACCGTGAGTCACTAATTATTATATTTTGTTAATTCAACTTTGAAAGCTATGTGCCCAATGCTGCTTAAAGCTAACTTCTATGTTTTAAATTTTGTAGTCTAGGAGGGAAAACCAAACATTTTCCGTTATTTTTAAAAATTAAAAAGCTTTTAGTAAAACGTTTATATATATATCATCCAACATTAATCAAGATCCAATATATTAAAAGGCAAAGAGTTCCTACGACAATGATTGATGTAGAATCTTATAGGTATTGTATAGTGTTTACATAATGCGACAATGAATAATATACGTAACAATTTTGAATCATTGCTATGGATAAAATTGTCGGTTTTTTGATTTTCTTTTTAGATTTAACGAATTTTTTGAAGACCTTAACGATGTGATGAAAACTTTAGAAAATAACTTCAAAGAACAATGCACAAATCTGTATAATGATTGGTATGAAGAAATTACAATCATTTTAATTGAGAAAACAGCAATAGTTGGAGTTGCATTGAAAAGAATTCCGGAGTTTCTAAAATGCATTACATACACAATTAGTTTAACAGTAAGCTATAATAAATAATTAAATATCTACTTTAATAATTATAAATTTATAGTTCATACGTAGGTACTTTTTATACCTACCAAAAATATGTTCATAATATTTTAACCGAACATCTGCAGTAAGTAGGTTAAAAAAGGACGAAAAAATACCTATTTTAAATTACCTACCCTATTTTTTTGTGAAAGTATAGAGAAATGAACATTAAATTTTAAGGAATTATTCCTAAATTGTTGTGGAATAAAGTGTGCTACAATTTATAAAATAATTAAAATTAAGTTTTACATTACATTTTTTTTTTAAATTAATCTTTATTATAACGTAGGTAATATAGCTTATATCAGTAATATTGTAAGCTTAACTATAATACCGGCTTATAATATTTATAGAAACAATTATTACTATGAGCGAATTTAAAAATGTTTATACTTCGAACTGCAGATGTATGGGTATTATGATTGATGTTCAGTTATTCTATGTATTATTATTTTACAGATTGAACGAATAATTTTAAAATCGTTAGATTGTATTGTACAATTATTTGGAGATTTAGCAACGACGCCTAAAATAAATATTAAGTTACATTTTGTGGGTTCAAAATGCATCAGTAAGCCAAGTGTGGAAGAAATTATTGATCGATACTGCTCAGTTTTGGATTTAGTGTGTATTTTAAAATACATTTTTATTGATTACCAAATTTAAATTGTTTCTGTGGAAAACATTTTTTTGTAACAATACTTCATACGTCTCATAATAATATACCTATACCTATTATTATAGTTTATATTTTTAAAAAATGTACTGTTTCTTAAAGATTCAGTAATTTTCTTTAAGCTTAAAACAATTATTTAAATAGGTAGCTGTGTTCAGGCTTGATTTTTGTATTAAGCTATAATCAGTTTTCGTGTAACCATCTTAGTACCCCATATTCCTATCTTATTATAGTTTTTTTAAATGTGAATGAAAGGATATAAAATGAGCCGGTGAGAAAAAGGCAATGAGGGGGATTTTATTACAGTTATAAATTATAATGTATCAATCATTCAAACATTATTGCCTATACCTTACAAATTAAGACAATCAAGCCACTTCTGCTTATATTTAGTTGTATAGGTACTTACATTATTATATATACCTATTACCTACTACTAACATACAAAGAAATCAAACTTTTTTAACCGTAGAAAAAATCAATAGGGTTTAAATATAAAGCATTTGCTGATATATTATTTATTCATACAACCTTTTTTAATTTAGGTTAACACTGCATTTAGTGAATTACCGTCTTTAGAACAGTTCTACGACAGCAATGCAAAATCTGCTAATTTTATTTCTATTAATCGTGATAGTCAATACTTATCGGAAGCAAGAGCCACTTTGAAGGAGAAGCTTAATTTGATGTATAAGAATTTGGTGACATATTTAGAAAAGTTGGGTAGGATTTTGTTGTCTAGGTAGACGATATCATAGTGATTTAATTTATTCTCATGTGAACTTTTTGCTGCAGAAAGTGATTTCAGTGAAATCGTAAATGAAAAACAACTGGAAAATATTTCTATTTATCTACAAGAGAATCACACGTATGAAGAATTAATAGAAATGTTAGATTTTTTTCAGTCTTTTAAGAATAGGTCTAAAGAACTAGGAGAATATTTTGAATTTGAGCTAGTAAAGTCAGTATACTTATTCAATATATTGAAGTGCTTGAGTTTTTATTTTTAAATGAATAATTAACTATTACGTATTCTTATAGCATTGATCAGAGTGTCATTAAAAATGACGTATATGATTTAGCCAAAAATTATATGGATCAGATTGTCGAGCACGCCATTATTAATAATTTAATTAATCATGAAAGGTATATTATATGATAATATTTTTTTTTTTTATTATACCTATATCTTATATAAAATATTTATATATTACGAGAAGCTAAATCGAAAAAGTTCTATTAGGCAGGTGCATTGCTTTTTGTCTTATAGATTATCCCTTTATTAATTGGATATAATTATTATTTGATTACTGCTGCAGCTGTGCTTCATGGTTTCTAAAATATTCTTAATTGCTTAGCGTGAATGATAAATTCAACGAATTGGTTGTACGTGCTTTTTCCAAACCAAAAAATTCGAAAGAGTTTTTGGATCTTGGTGATTATATGTTGTATGCTACTACTACGTTTATGCAAGAGATGATTGAAACAGTGAAATATTTATCTGCTGTTGCATGCGACTTATCACAGTATACTGTGCTACCTAAAGAATTATGGAGAGCACACGCGTCTTCAGTAGCGTGGATACAAAAATCATCACACATTTTCATCAGATATTCTACTATTTACGAAGCAGGAAAATCCAAAGGAGAAGAAAATCTGGGAAAAACGATTAGTAAATTAAATTATGATTTGGATACTTTTGAACCTAGTCTTACGTTCTTGAATCGTATTGATGACATCAACAAAATCTATGAATATAAACTAGTAATATAAAAAGTGAATATTTCATAAAATTGTATTAATATTCAATTATTCGCAGTTTATGAACGCATTAGTCAGAAAATTAGATAAATTCGATACCACTGTTGCTTGGATTAACGGAGAAAAACAGTTGTTTAACAAAGAAATTACTCTATTTCAAGAACTCACCGATATTAAAGTAAATACCTAAGTTAAAAAATGTATGCATTTTTTAAATTCATGAAGATAATATCAATCTCAAAATTTAATTCGTTTTGAAAACTAATTTTATTTTTTCAACCTATTCTGTATTCTGCACTAAAAAATACGTTTAACATTACTTTTTAATAGTTTTTAAACAGAACATTTTAATGAGGGTTGAAAAAAATTTTAAATTCTTCTATTTTAAAAATGTGTTTTTATAATTAGTACTTCTACCACTACTATGGTACATTATGTATAAATGGTTGCATTATTATGAAATAATATTATATGTTATATGAACTAAAATTATCAATGACTAATTAGAAAAAAAATATTAATTCATATTACAATTTAAAAACAGTAGTTAGTGTTTTTATTTCTTTCGTAACTTAACTTAATAATAATTGTTGGAATTAAATAAAGACTTACATAAGCAAATATTTAATATAATTGTTCATTTAATCCATACAATGTATGCCACCAAATTAAAGGCATATTAATAAATACTGTTTGGTAAATCTAGTTTAGACACGCGTACATAGTAGGTTCGCACTTATTTTAGTTTTTATAGTTTTATTATACGATATCACTTATATGATACTAAGTGTTTTCAATACCCGGATACTAAATTAATGAGGAGTGTAACAGGGATACCAAATTTAATAGTATATAATATGGACGAATGGATTAGGTATACGTGTTTTCTAAATAGTTGCTTTTCCAAAGGATTTTACGAAGCCATTTATCGATCTTATTGAATTTTCCTATCGTTGGTTGTTAAAAAAAAATGCTTGGATGCACGGTGACTTCGATACACTTATGATATATGATGTAGAACTGCAGTTTGATGAATTTTACAAGTAGTCATAAAGAGACAAATTGTCTTTATAATACAATAATTTATAACTAAATCTGTCATAAATTTAGAGAAGCGTTAAGAATACAAAAAATATTAAGAAACAAATGTAGAGAAATGTTAACTCAAAATGATGGTAAAATGTATGAGGGTATAATGGATGCTCTTGACATGAACCTCTGGCCAGCACCTTTAAAGATTATACATCAAATAGTTGATAGCATGAAGCAGTTTAGGGTTCGTATAGTTTTAACATTAAAAATATGAATTTAAGGACTAAAAGAGTTGCAAATCAATCACAAGATGATATTAAATTGTTAATTTAATTAAATTGTGTATTTATCAAAAAACTGATAAATTTTAGCAATGTATTCCAACCATCGGAATATTGTGTAACCCACATTTGACTGATAGGCATTGGCAAGACATGTCTGAATTGACGGGATATGACTTTACGCCTAATGCTGGAACTACACTAGCAAAAATTTTAGATTTAAAACTAGGACCATTACTAGCTCAGTAAGTATAACTTCTGATTTTGAGAATATTGAATACAAATTTTAACTGATTAAGTAGAACTTTTTTCTATGTTATTTGGATGGAAACATATATATATAGTAGGTACCAATGTATTTAATTAAATTAGTTAATATTTATACTTACTTTCGTTTAGTTAATATACGTATTTACGGTATTACATAAAAAACATCTGTTTACTTACGAGATAATTCAGCTAAATATTAGTGTCATAATGTTTATAAATATAACAATAAACGTTAAAAAATGTGGTAAAACTTGAGTTGTGTCCGATACTTTATCGCTTAAAATAAACATGACTTGATCCATGGTATTATTTAATTATACTAGAATTGGGTCCACGGTTATATTTGATAATACTCGAATTTGGTCAACGGTAAATGTTATCTTTTTTCTTTTAATTTGGTTTACGGTAAATTTTAAGTTTGTTGTATATATTTTTATGTACATTTCGTTTTTCCACTGTTAATTTTTTTGTTTAAGCGGAGATGTTCCTCTGGTAGGGAGATACTATTCCCAATCTGTTTTTCACATATTTTTTTTCCCAAAAAGTTCTTTTTCTCAATACCGTTTTTCCCAAAGGTTATTTTTCATAATACCATTTTTCCCAACGCGTACACACCAAATTCATCATATTTTAATAATAATTTTAATATTTTAATAACTTTTACATAACAAAAACAAAATATTTGGAAGACTTTATAGCCAACCTCCAAATGGTGTCTTATACTCTTATGGGTAGCGCTGATTGGATGAATCAAGCTCATGTAGGTACTCGATAAAATATATTGGGACCCAACTCATGTACTTGATTAAATATATCGGGACTCAACTCATATACTCGATATAATACTTCCGGAACCAATTCATGCTATTTTTGAAATTAGAGACTAAATATAGCATTACATACCTAACCTAATATATATAGAATATAATATACGATTTGTATGGAGTAAACTACTTGAAAACTAGTAACTAATAATTAATAAATGTATGCAGTTTATAATTTGTAGCAATTATAAGTAGGTAGATTTGTGAGAAGTAAATTAAATTCCAAATTTGAAGTAAGTAAATCAACGATAATTTCAAGAATATTTTTAATATATTTTTACAGGTTTGATATTATTAGTGTGGGTGCTACAAAAGAAGAACAATTACGAAAAACTTTAGTAAAAATGAAAGAAGATTGGAATCATATTATATTATCTACCAGTCCTTATTATAAGTATGATTTATTGTATCCTAATTTATTATTACACTAAAAAATGCAAATAATTATGAAGTGTGATTATTTGTCATTTTTAATTTTATTTTGAAGAGATGCAAATTTAAATATACTGTCTGGATTGGATGATGTACAAATGGTACTTGATGACCACCTTATAAAGACTATATCGATACGTGGTTCAGCGTTTGTAAAGCCGATAAGAAATGAAGTAAATGAGTGGTTTGAATTGGTTAACCGTATGAATATGACACTCGAAGAATGGGCAAAAGTGCAGATACAGTGGCTTTATCTTTTGCCAATATTTAGTTCTAAAGATATAGTTGCTCAAATGCCCGAAGAAGGATCTCTGTTTAATGTAAGACTCGTGGATCGCACTGATGGAATATCGTTTATTGAAAATATATTTTATATTTTTTTAGGAAATAAATGTGGTTATTAAAGGATTATTGGGTATGGTTAATTCAGATCCGTTAGCCACTAAGTGTATAGGACAAGAAGGAGTATTAGAATCTTTGAAGAACTGTACTAATATGATGGAAACTATTAATGCAGGAGTAAATAACTATTTGGAGAAAAAACGTTTATACTTTCCAAGGTTAAATTAATTTTGTAAATTCGAGTATAATATATAATTCAAGAGTTAATATAATTTATTGAAACCCAATTATAGGTTCTTCTTTCTTTCAAATGATGAAATGTTAGAAATTTTATCAGAAACTAAAAATCCCAAAAAAGTTCAACCTCATTTAAAAAAATGTTTTGAAGGAATAGCTAAACTAGAGTTTAGTAAAAATTTGGATATCCTAAAGCTTTTAAGTAGCGAAGGTGAAGAAATTGAACTTAATCAATTAGTGTCGACTGCGGAAGCAAGAGGAAGTGTAGAAAAGTGGTTGATCCAGGTAATTCTTTTGGAAAAACTAAATATAACTTAAATAATAATTATTTGAAGTTCATACGTGTTTTTGTCGTTATCATGTCTATTTAGGTAGAAGAACAAATGATCATATCAGTTAGACAATGTATTGAAAATGCGTATAGTGAGTATCCGACTTTAAAACGAACTATATGGGTGCAAAAATGGCCAGGTCAATGTGTTTTGTGTGTTACTCAAATGTATTGGACTGCAGAAGTACACGACGTATTTAATGGCCAAGAAATAGGAAATATGAGAAAATATCATTTATTTTTAACCGTAATTTTGAGCACATATATGAAAGTTTATAACATATTTATTTACCTAATTAATAATTATTTTAGAACCAATTGAATGATATCGTTGATTTAGTACGTGGTAAATTAAGCAAGCAGACGAGAATATCCTTAAGTGCCTTGGTCACGTTAGATGTTCACTGCCGAGATGTTGTTGATGATTTGGCAAATAATAACGTTTCTCACTATATGGACTTTAAATGGCTGAGCCAGTTAAGGTGACTTAAGATCGGTCTTAAATTTACTTTGAAATTAAAGTAACTGTTTTTTTTTTTTTAGGTATTATTGGAAAGATGATGTATTGGTTTGTATTACGAACGCAACTGTAAATTATGCATATGAATACCTAGGTAATACGCCTAGACTTGTTATCACTCCTTTAACAGATAGATGTTATCGAACCTTAGTCAGTGCTTATCATTTGCACTTAAATGGTGCTCCTGAAGGACCTGCTGGTACTGGGAAAACAGAAACAACAAAAGATTTAGCAAAAGCTTTGGCCGTGCAGTGTGTGGTGTTTAATTGTTCCGATAGTCTTGACTACTTGGCAATGGGAAAGGTATATGCGTATTGGCTATTGGCACTGTTAAAGTATTAATGTTATTAATAATGAAATTTTGTCTGCAGTTTTTCAAAGGGTTAGCTTCAACTGGAGCTTGGGCTTGTTTTGATGAATTTAACCGTATTGACATCGAAGTATTGTCAGTTATTGCTCAGCAGATATTAAGTATTATTCAAGCGGTAAGATCTAATGTTGAAACATTCATATTTGAAGGCACCGAACTTACATTAAATCCAAAATGTTATGTGTGTATTACTATGAATCCGGGATATGCTGGAAGATCTGAACTTCCTGATAACTTGAAGGTTTAAATTTATGAATACAATAACAGCCGAATTAAATAACGATACTGTTATGATTCATAGGTTCTCTTTAGAACTGTAGCTATGATGGTACCGGACTATGCAATGATAGGAGAAATATCATTATATTCCTACGGATTTGTGAATGCACGAGAATTATCCGTCAAGATAGTTACAACTTATAAACTTTGCTCAGAACAATTATCATCTCAATCGCATTATGACTATGGTTCAAATATTTATAATTCGTAACTAATGTGAAGATTATATTTTTTTATTTGTTTTTAGGTATGAGAGCTGTTAAGACTGTTCTAATAGCAGCTGGTAATTTAAAAATGAAGTTTCCAAAAGATGACGAGTCAGAACTATTACTGAGGTCAATTTTAGATGTCAATTCTGCAAAGTTTTTAAGTAAAGATGTTCCTTTATTTAATGGAATCATTTCTGATCTATTTCCTGGAGTTCAAATGCCAAATCCTAATTATGAAAATTTAATGCATGCTGCAAATATTGTCAGTTTATTTTTGAATAGAGGTTTAAATATATATAATGTCACATCGTTCGATTTAGGTGTGTGCAAAGATGCAATTACAACCAATCGATAATTTCATGGAAAAACTAATTCAAACATACGAAATGATGGTAGTGAGGCACGGCTTTATGTTAGTAGGCAATCCATTTGGAGGAAAGACATCATTACTTCATTTACTTGCAGAAACATTGAGTTTGCAGAATCAACTTGGTCAAGGAGAAGAAAAGGTTGAATACGAAACAGTCAATCCCAAAGCGTTGACTATGGGTCAGCTTTACGGATGTTTCGATGACGTTTCACGTGAATGGTCTGACGGTGTTGTAGCTAACACTTTTAGGTATAGTTTTATTTAAGAAAATTGATATCTAAGTATACCTATTTAATATTATAAAGTTGCTTAAATGTTCTATTTGTATTCAATTTAAAACATAGAGCGTTTTCAATGGCAGAGACTTTAGATAGAAAATGGTTGATTTTCGATGGCCCGGTTGATGCAGTTTGGATAGAAAATATGAATACAGTATTAGATGACAATAAAAAGTTGTGTCTAGTTTCTGGTGAAGTGATAAGTATGCCAGACTGTATGTCTATGATATTTGAAGTAATGGACCTGAATCAGGTATGGATATGATTTAACCGTTCATGACTAAACAGTATAATAAAATACATAATTTTAGGCATCTCCCGCAACCGTCTCTCGGTGTGGTATGATTTATTTGGATCCTGCAACTTTAGGTTGGAGACCAATGGTAGAAATGTGGTTGAAAACTTGTCCGGAACTTTGGTACTCGGATCAAAATGGCATAGATATTATGTGCTTATTTGATTGGATAGCTAATCCATGTCTTTATTTTGTACGCCGTAATTGTGTTCAATTAACTAATGCCGGAGAAACAAACACTGTTTTGTTAGTTGAATTATAACCATTTTATTATTATTATTTATTTTTTTCTTATTTTTTTTTTTATAGAAATGTCTTAAATATACTGGAGATGCAGTTAAAAAATTCGAACGTTGATAACCCAGAATTAAATGAAAACTTTACACTTTATTTACAAGGAGCTTTTGTATATGCTTCAATTTGGGGCTTTGGTGGAACGCTTGATTCAAATTCAAGACCAGCATTTGATCATTATTTTAAAGAGTTGTGGAAAGGAGAAATTCCTGGTTTGGAACCACCAGAAGCTCTAAGTCCATTGGAAATTTTGATACCCAGTGAAGGATTGTTATATGACTATATATACAGTTTTACATCCAAAGGATCTTGGAAAAGCTTATTAGAAATTGTAAAAAATAATAAACTCCATGAAATGAATAACATTGAACAAACTTTAGTGCACACACTTGACACTGCGAGGTAAATTCATATACTTGTAATCTAAATAATATTATAATTTATTTAATTTATTATTATCTATTTGTTTTTATAGATATTTGCATTTAGTTGAAATGTTTATTTTTCATCAAAAGCCATTATTACTTTTTGGTCCTACGGGTACTGGAAAGAGTTTCTACATAAAAAATTATATGATGAATCAATTGTCGTTAGATGAATACGTTCCATCTTTTGTTACGTTTACAATCCAGACATCTGCTAATTTTACACAAGAAATGGTTTTATCGAAACTTATAAAGCGTAAACGTGGTGTATACGGACCGCCAAAGGGAAAGATTTGTGTGATATTTATCGATGATATGAATATGCCAATCAAAGAACAATATGGAGCTCAACCGCCCATTGAACTATTAAGACAATATTTTGACCATGGACACTGGTATGATCTACAAGATACAAGCAAAGTTTACCTTAAGGATATACTCATGTTAACTGCCATTGGCCCAACTGGTGGAAGTAGACAAGATGTGTATGCAAGGTTTTTGCGTCATTTCGGGTTATTTGCTATAAACTCATTTGATGATATAAGTATTACAAAAATATACTCAACTTTACTTAATATTGGACTAAGAGTATATAAATTAATATCAAAATTTGATTTTTATTACTTTATACAAATTCATTTTTAGAGAAATGGTTTTACATTAGAAGTGGTTCCTATCATCGATAATTTAGTTCAATCAACCATTGATATATATAAATCAGCGATTACCAATTTAGCACCAACGCCTGCGAAATCACATTATTTGTTTAATTTACGAGATATTTCAAAAGTAATGAATGGAATACTTATGTTTCGTAGAGAGAGCTTTACCGACCGGAAAGTGTTTACAAGGTATGTATTATTGAAATTGTGAGCGTTAATAAAAAACCTTAATTGTATATTATAGATTGTGGGTACATGAAGTACTCAGAGTATTCTATGATCGGCTTATTGATGATAAAGATAGAGAATGTTTATTCAATGAAATTCGTAAGACAGTTAATAAAAATTTTCAAGAATCTTTCGATGTTGTGTTAAATGATTTATCAAGTTCAGTTGTACGCAACCATGAATATTATACATAGTATGAAATACAATAATATAGTTCTTTGATTTTTAGCCTATTCGTTACCAAGACATCGCAGATCTCTTATTTACAAGTGCTACAGATATTGATGCCGCTGAAAACAAAAAATACGAAGAACCACCAGAGTTATCAAATTTTGTAAAGGTAGCGCAAATGGTGATGGATGAATATGACATGACACATAAGTCAAAACTAAACATAGTTTTATTTAAGTAATCTAATTTAAATCATTTTTTGTTTTTAAAAATATTATTATCTACCATATATATTTTTCATACATTTTAAAGATATGCGCTTGAACATCTTTCGAGGATATGTAGAATTGTATCCATTCCCGGAGGATGTGCATTGTTAGTGGGAGTAGGAGGTTCAGGCCGACAATCTCTTACTCGATTAGCATCGGAAATGTATAATTATAATACTTTTCAACCAGAGATAACTAAGAGTTATGGTTTCAATGAGTGGAGAGATGATTTGAAATTTGTGTTAATGGAGTCGGGAGGAAAAAATCGCCCAACTGTATTTTTGTTTGCTGAAGGACAAGTTAAGGAAGAGTATTTTTTACAAGACATCGATTCTCTGTTAAATTCTGGTGAAGTGCCAAATATATTTACTTTAGATGAACAGCAAAGTATATTAGAGGTATTATAATCTTAATTTTTCCATTAATATACCATGTAGGAAAAATCTTTATAATTTGAATTCAATGTTGATGATTATAGATGGTTCGATTAGCTGCTCAAGGAGGGAATAGAAATTTAGATGTTTCTCCATTGGTCGTTTTTGATTACTTTATTAATCGCTGTAAACAAAATTTACATATATGTTTATGCTTTAGTCCAATTGGGTCGACATTTAGAAACCGATTGAGGCTTTATCCATCTATGGTCAGTTGTTGTACGATTAATTGGTTTGAGGATTGGCCAGAAGATGCGTTAGTAATGGTAGCACATAAATACATGGAAAACGTAAACCTGCCTAAGAAAATTAAGGATTCAGCGGTCACAGTTTGTCAACGCTTCCATATTGATGCAAGGTACGTAGTAATTATTTTACTTGACAAATTGAATAATAAAGTCCCTAAATAATTACAGACGGTTATCTTCGGAATTTTATTCTACCACACGTCGTAGAACGTACATAACATCTGCGTCATATTTAGATTTAATTAAAGCTTATACGAATTGCACTAATCTTAAACAAAAAGAAATTATGGATGAAAAAATGCGTTACGTTGGTGGCCTTAAGGAACTAGAGAATGCTACAGTGCAAGTTAATCAAATGAAAGAAGATTTATTTATACTTCAGCCCAAGTTAGAAATAGCCCAAAAAGAAACTGAAAAAATGATGATTATGATTTCACGTGAGACAGTTGAAGTTGAAAAAGCTACTGCTAAAGTACGAGTCGATGAAAAAGTAGCAAACATTCAGGCCGAGGCAGCCAATGAGCTAAAATCAGAATGTGAAGCTGACTTAGCATTAGCTATACCAATTTTAGAAGGTAATTAAGTATAATTTAGAATATGCAACGTTAGAAAAACAAATAATTTTTATTACATTTTTTCGATACTTTCTAGTCCTTCATATACTCCATCCAGCGTTATAAATGTTTAGAATTTGGTTTTAGAAGTATAATAATAAAGTAAAAATCCGTTTTAAAGAAAATAGTGTAGTAGATTGATAGAAAGTTCTAAAAATTGTTCTCCTGAGGTTTAAAGTACTAATTTAGTTTTTTTTATTACAATATCATGTATACGTTATAGGTACTCTAAGTGTATATTTTTGAGTATTGATTTTTTAGAATCTGCTTAATATTATTTAATACCCTAAGAACTTTAAACTATACAACTAATAATAACCAATTTTAATGAGCAGTGTTGGGAATAGATAACTAAAAAATTATCGCACGCATGTGGTTACCTAATCGCATTATCGTTGTTAGAAATAATAACGAGAAATATTGTATACCTAGCTTTCTAATTTTATAAATAATTCGTATTATATTAGAATTTTAGTTACATTAATTTTATTCATAATCTTAAGTCAAAACACGATTAAGGTTAGGATCATAGTTCACTTTATGTTGTTTGTAATATAATACAGTAATTAATAAAAAATTATAATTATTCATTAATATAATTTTTTGTATGGCACTATAATATTAAAATTATCTAGACCATTTATTATCTGAACTAAAAACATTGGATAAATCATGACATAATTATCTAGATACTTCAAAAGATAATTAATTAAAAAAAAATCTTATCTAGATAATTCCCAAGCAAGCAAATCAAACTTAATCATTCGTCAAACATAAAAAAAATTAAATGTAAATTCAGTTAACATTTTTTTTTAAACGACCAATTCCTACTTGACTAATAATTTGAACAAAATGTTATTTTTATTCAATAAATAAAAAATATAAATATTTTTTATTAACGGACAATGTGCATTAATATAATTTTCTATATTTACCTCGAGTATAATTATTTTAAATAATTTATTTTACATTATAATAAGGTACAATTAAAGAGATATTAAATTTAGTTAGTGATATAATATTAATTTTTAGATGCAATTGATGCTTTAAATACTCTTAAGCCAGCTGATATTACGTTGGTAAAGTCGATGAAGAATCCTCCTGTTATGGTAAAAACTGTAATGGCAGCAGTGTGCGTGATGAAAGGAGTGTTACCAGATAAAAGGCCAAATCCTAATAAACCTGGCCAATATGTAGTTTTTTAGTTATACAAAAATGTACCTGTGATCAATAATATGAATATTTGTTTTTCTTTTAGATAATTGACTACTGGGGTCCAAGTCAACGTTTATTAGGTGATCTAAATTTTTTGCAGACACTAAAGGAATATGATAAAGATAATATAGCTGTTAAAACTATGGATGTTATACGTAAAACATATCTCCCTGATCCTAATTTTAAACCAGCAATTGTAGGTAAAGCTTCAAGTGCTGCGAAGGGTCTATGCAAGTGGATTATTGCATTAGATATGTATGATAGAGTAATAAAAATTGTGGCACCAAAAAAAGAAAAATTAGAGATAGCTAATACAGAATTTAAAGCAACCATGGAGATATTGGATGAAAAGAGAAATGAAGTTAGAGAGTTACAGACAAAATTAGATGTCCTTAAGGAACGCTTGCACCAGACAGTGTTAAATAAAGAAAAACTACTATCGGAAGTAGAGTTGTGTAAAAGCAAGTTACTTAAAGCCGAAAAACTCATAGGTTGGTGTATACAACATAAATTTATAATTTTAATTCTATGATGAGTTAACTTAAAATTCTTCAGGAAGTCTTGGTGGTGAGAAACATCGTTGGGCCCAACGTGCTGAAGACCTCCAGACCATATATAATTGTATACCCGGGGATATTCTTATATCTTGTGGAATTATTGCATATTTGGCTCCATTTACATCACATTTCAGGTAAGTATTCAAATTATTAACGATTCTATCGGTAGTCAACTTTAATTTTTCAGGTCATCGGTAGTCAATGAATGGAAAATATTATGTAATAATTTAAAGATTCCAAGTTCAAATAGTTACAGTTTAATTGAGGTTTTGGGTGTACCAATAAAAATTCAAAATTGGACTATTAATGGTTTACCAATGGATTCATTTTCAATCGATAATGCCATAATTATGGATGGGTCTCAAAGATGGTCTTTATTGGTTGATCCTCAAGGCCAGGCACATAAATGGGTGAAGACAATGGAAAAGTTTAATGATTTAGTAATTGTTAAGCTAACAAATTCCAATTATATGAAAATGATTGAGCTAGCTATTGAAGTTGGAAATCCTGTATTAATTGAGAACGTTCAAGAAGATTTAGATTCTCCTTTAGACCCAATATTATTGAAGCAGGTCTATAAACAAGGTAAATGTATTTAATGAAAATAAGTATTTGAAAAAAAAAAAAATTATATGGGTATTTTTAAAAATAATTACTGATGAACTCAAAATAAAATGTAGAAGAATAGTTAGGAAGTAGTTTATTGATATTCAATTTAATATGGAAATTAATTATCTTAGTTTAATGAATTTGCATTTAAACTTTAATAGGTTCTATGACGTTTATTGTAATTGGCGATAACGTTATTGAGTACAATACTAAATTTCGATTGTATATTACGTCAAAGCTGAGAAATCCACACTATTCACCAGAAATATTTAACAAAGTCACCGTTATAAATTTTGCATTGACCGTGAAAGGTTTAGAAGATCAGTTGTTGGGGATTGTTGTGGCCAAAGAAAGGTGAATATCAATGCTCTCCGATTGATTACCTACTTTGAAATATTTTTTACTTAAATAAATATTTTTTCTCAATCCTAGGCCAGATTTGGAGTCAAAACGACAACAGTTAATTGTTGAAGGTGCTGAAAATTCTAAAGCATTGTTGGATGTTGAAAATAATATTCTACAAATACTTTCAGCACCAGGAAACATTTTAGAAGACGAAGATGCAGTTGATGTGTTAGATAACTCAAAGGTTGTATTAATATTACTCAACCATATATGGCAATACTAAAATAATATAAAAAAATATTGTTTTATTATATTTTATTTCATTTTATTACTTTATGTTGTATTATTTTAGTTTATGATAGTTATTAAATATCATAATTTTTTATTAGATATTAGCTACAGACATTATTCAGAAACAAGTGGCTTCAGTAGAAACTGTTGCGGTTATTGATCAATTCAGGTTGCAGTACAAACCAATTGCTAAACACTGCTCTATACTTTATTACTGCATTTCTGATTTGCCTAATATTGATCCAATGTATCAATATTCATTAAATTGGTTTTTCAATATATTTGTTATAACAATTGAAACAGCGTAAGTACACGATTTAGGAATATCTACTTACACCGTTATCAATCATAATATTCACATCAAGTGTACTTGTATTGTAGTCTTATAATGTATACATAAATACATATATTTTTCGTTTATTATACTTTATTAATACAATTAATGATTTAAAAACTAAGAAGACTGTACGTTAGATATATTGTACTGTACAATCGTTACATCCGTTTAGTTCCAAATAGTTAAAATGTTTTCATTTTTATTGTGATTTTGGCCTTATCCGTATTTTTATTTTTATACATTGAAAGTTCAAGTACTACCCTAAGCATATTTTAAAAAAAATCAAATGGAAGTACGTACATAATAACACACAAACAAGATCTTTAGTTTAATTAACTTATTATATTCCAATTTATTGAATAGTTCTAACATGTTTAATATATTTTTTTTAAATCTATACATAATTATTTTTGAATCATTAATTATTTGTTAAAAAATATTTGCTTACCCTCAAATACAATGTTTAAATAATTTTTCCAATGTATGCTAATGCTTATGTATATATTATATAATATGTATTATAAAATGTAGTTGTCAAATAATTATATTAATTTTTTCACTTCATATTCTCTGTACAATAATAATTACAACTAAATGAGAAATCTCAACTTTTTAGAAATAAATCTAGAATAATCGAAATAAGGTTGGAAGCTTTGAAACAAACGTTTACTTATAATTTATACGCCAACGTTTGTCGGTCATTATTTGAAAAGGATAAGACGTTGTTTTCATTCATTATGTGTACTACAATAATGATGCAAGTTAAAATTTTCTAATATGTTTTTTAATATAATACATTATGATCAGCGAATGTTCGTTATTTTAGAGCTGAAAACAAAATTGATAAGCAAGAACTCATGTTCCTCATGACTGGTGGTGTAGGTCTAAAAAATGATGTTCCTAATCCTGGACCTGATTGGTTATTAGGTAAAAGTTGGGATGAGATTTGTCGGCTGGATGAAATAAATACTTTCAAAGGTATATAATATCTTGTACACATATTATTTTTATTTATATTCAAAAGTTGTTGTTTATTTTGAAAATTCTATATTTTTAAACTCACTCTACTACTTATTTTAGGCATAAAAAACGATTTTATAAGAAAAGTGGGAGACTGGAAAAATTACTACGATTTAACTCATCATGAAAATGCGAGATTCCCTGATCCCTGGTATGATAAATTAAGTGATTTCCAGCGGATTATTATTGTGCGCACAATTAGACCAGACAAAGTTATTCCAGTCATTACCAAACTTATCAAAATCGAACTCGGAGAAAAGTTCACTTATCCACCACCATTTGACATAAATAAATCCTACAGCGATTCAATTTGTCTGAGTCCTCTTATATTTATTCTATCACCTGGGATAGATCCTATGTCAAGTTTGTTGCAGTTTGCCGAAAAAATGGGTCAGGCTGAAACTCTACAAAGTGTTTCGTTGGGTCAAGGACAAGTAAATATTTATTCATGTTTATTTAAATGATAAATGATATAAATATAATCATTAATTTATATATAATTTGAAAGGGCCCAATAGCTGAATCATTTATAAATACCGCACGAAGTGAAGGAGGCTGGGTATGTTTGCAAAATTGTCATTTAGCTACTTCGTGGATGGAACAGTTAGAATTGATCTGCGATTCATTTGATGTATCTAATGTGCATAGTGAATTTAGATTATGGCTGACTAGTTATCCATCAGAGAAGGTATTATAATTTATAATGACACAAAAGTTTTAATTCTCGCATATTTATTTATTGTCTCCTAATAACTGGAATCATTCATTATCTTAGCTTAGTGCCGTAATAGAATTATTTGATTTAAGTCGTAATTATTTTGTTCTTCAAGATAAAATAACACTAATATTTATCTTAATTGTGTTTTAATGTGCTTAAGTTTTATGTATGCGCAATATAATTTCTCTATTTTAAACAGCAACACTAGAATACTACCCATTTTCACCGTAAGTCTTTTTTTTGTATTATTTTTTTTGTTAATCAGTCATTTTCGAGCTGAGTGATATAATAGGCCTCATGCTAATATACATATTTAATAATCACTTAAAATAATCTATATATATATAAATGGAGCTAAAAATGTATAACAATTCATCAATTGAGAACGGCTGGGCCGATTTGGCTCAAATTTTTTTTTAATTGTTCGTAATTGCCAGGAGAAGGTTTTTTTGATGATTTATTTTTTGAGTTCCGGAATGTTTTTCGAATTGAATGAGCTACAGCAAACTTTAATTTATAAAATTGTCCATATGACATAATTAATCGTTAAAATTGGGCCCCCGGCCTACACCAAAAAAATGGATCAACATGGAGAAATATGTCGTATATTAGGCATTAATATTATGTTCACTATATAAAGTAAAGTTTAAATTTTGTAAGTGCTAAGTGATAATTTTCGTATCGTTTTTATTCCGTTCGATTTTATTTATAGCCGTAGTATTCTCTTTACATATAACGCAATAGTCGATAGAAGAGATAAAATTTAGGTTTTATCTATATGAAATATGATTATTCGATTATTACGACTTCATTTTCCATTTTCCGTTGTTGGCGTTACCAGAAAACCTGCGTGAGTAAAATTTTAGTTTATTTTCTTTTACTCATCTAACAAGACCCAATCCTGGATGGTTTAGATTTACAATTGGACCCGATAGATCCGACCCGGGGAGTTGCTCAAATAGAGATTTTAAGATTTACGAAGAAAATATTTGTTTATTATATACGATTACTATTGGTTATAGGAGAAATATAAATCTATTTAGTAGAAATGGTTATTATTTTTTTTTTGATTTATTGGTTTCCTGCAGTGGTTCATCGGGCAGATCTGGTATATGCATGCATACAATTGAGTTTTCGCACATTGTCTACCAAGGGGGCTGAGTTGCGATTATAGCCTCTCATTGGCGTGTCCGCAATCAAAATAAATATAAAACATATTATTTCAATAATACACAGCAGGTAGGCATAATATACTGCTCGCATTATCACCATCAAGTCTCATATAGAGTTGGAATTTTTAACGGGCAACAAAGTGCACGGGATCAGCTAGTTTAAGTATAATTATAGTAAGTAACTATTTAACTAATTAAAAAAGGTTAAATATTTTTGGTACAAATAATCTATAGAAAGACCCCTAAAATTTATTGTATACTTTTAGCATCATATTTTCTTATTTTTATTGACTATGAGTTAATAAACTTTTTGGAGGCTTTTTAATTGTAGCTTATTTTTAAAATGTAATTTGTGATCACAGGCCACATAGTCAACACAAAAACAGTGGGTACATTTTTAATTAGCATGAGGCCCATTTCACTAAGCTTAAAAATAAATAAATAATAAAAAAATATTTTTAAAGCTATGCATGCAAATTACATATACCGATTATACTCCTTTTCAAATAATAACGCATCTGGCTGAGGACGAAGTCTGGTTCTAGTTTTTGCATCCACCCCACTCCTCAGACCTTTGCCGTTGACACCGCGCACTCTGCCGACACTGCGTGCTCTGTCATTAGCGCAAGCGCGGTGAGTTGTTATTTAAAAAAAAATTATAATTTGAACTTAGAAAGTAAGTTTGTTCACTAAAATTAATGAAAACAAAAATAAGACAAATAATTTATAGTGAAAATGTATGGTTGACGTTTAAAATAAAAATAGTTTTACTGTGCATACGTGAATACGCGCTTAAGTTCACATAATAAAATTCAATGGTATAATGAATAAATTGATTGAGTAGGATTCATTAGTATCTTGATGAAGATAAAATTCACGAATAACAACTTTTGCTGAAATAAGTATTTTGAGTTATTGTGGTCTGTGGATATATATACTATATACAATATACTATATGCATTATGATGTCCTATATTATGGTAATAATTAGAAAAGTTGAAAATGTATTAAGTTCCCAGTTTCTGTGCTCCAAAACGGCGTTAAAATGACAAATGAGCCCCCAACAGGGTTACAAGCGAATATGCTCAGAAGTTATCATTCATATCCCATAAAAGATCAAAACTTCTTTGAAGGGTGTCCAGGCAAAAACAAAATATTTACAAAACTTTTGTACGGAATTACATTTTTTCATGCAGTCATACAGGAAAGAAAAAAATTTGGGGCTATTGGATGGAATATTCCTTACGGGTTTAATGAATCCGATTTTCATATTTCTATACAACAACTTCAAGTACATATGCATGCATAATTATTTGGATTTAAGCGTAATGAATGAATGAATTGAATTTTAGATGTACATTAACGAGTATGACGAGATACCGTTCGAGGCCGTTACATACCTGACAGGAGAATGCAATTATGGTGGTAGAGTGACTGACGATTGGGATAGGCGTACGTTGAATACGATTTTGAACATCTTTTGCTGTCCACAAGTAGTTGAAAATCATAATTATCTGTTTTGTGATATCAGTACAAAGTATGGTCTACCCTTTCGAATCGATTACCAAGGCTTTATAGAAAAGATTGAAGTATTAAAACGTTTCAGTAAACATCAATATACACAATATTACCACTTTTTTTTTTTAAGGAAATTCCGGTGGTCACAAGTCCAGAAGTATTTGGACTGCATATGAATGCGGGAATCACACGTGATTTACAAAGCACATCTCTACTTTTTGACTCTATGTTATTGGTAGTGGAGTCTAGTGGTAGTACTGACGATTCCGATACGGCTGAGAAACTGTTGATAGGAATCGCGTCCGATATACTCTCGAAGCTGCCAAACAATTTTGATGTGGAAATAGCATCGACTAAATATCCCGTTATGTACAATGAATCTATGAACACTGTTCTCATTCAAGAAATGGAACGTTTCAATATACTGTTGTCCGTGATACGTAAGAGCTTACAGGACCTGATTAAAGCCATCAGAGGCGCCATTGTTATGACACCCGAATTGGAAACAGTGGCCTTGTCGTTATCCGTGGCTAAATACCCAGTATTCTGGTCAAAGTTTTCCTATCCAAGCCTTAAATCTCTAGGCGGATATATAACTAATTTTATAGAGCGTCTTAATTTCTTACAAGTAAGATTTAATGCATTATAATTATGTGTAGGTATAATTCAGTGTTCTATTGCTATACTCTATTCAACATAAGAACTATAGCCTATAGGTACTCAGTTGGCGGTGGCTGACTTGTGTGCAGTGCCGTAACTATACACGTGACTGCCATCCGATGTAAACTGGTCGCCCCCGAGTTCGGTTCCTAACTTGAACAGAGTATAGTTCCGTTGATTTTAACATTAAGTTGGTTGGATATGTAAAATTAATTATCTAATCAGTAGGTTGTAGGTATCGAATTTTGGTTAGGTTAGCTAAATTTTATGATTATTTTGACTGATAGATTTTACATTTCATACGGTTTTGTTTTCCATTATTTACTTTCATTTTATAATAAGTGTGTATTATACTTGTTTGATAATTGAGTGGGTGCATTAGTGCCAACCTACGACATTTATTTCCTGTTCGAAATTTCGTAGTTACTGTTTACGGAATATCTAATAATATTTTTTTGTTAGATTTGGTACGAAAACGGTAAACCTGATAATTTCTGGCTTAGTGGACTTTTTTTTACTCAAGCGTTTCTAACCGGAGCTATGCAAAATTTTGCTCGTCGTTACACAATACCTATAGACCAACTGTGTTTCGATTTTGAAATA
Organism: Myzus persicae; assembly: GCF_001856785.1. NCBI lineage: Eukaryota > Metazoa > Arthropoda > Insecta > Hemiptera > Aphididae > Myzus > Myzus persicae. Next base: position 416,298 of record NW_019100559.1, on the reverse strand, counting down.
CAACATTCTGATCGAATAAATGGTGCTCCTGAAGATGGAGTCTATTGTTATGGTTTATTTGTTGATGGTGCTCGTTGGGATAGATCTAAGTATGTTGTTGTTGTATCCTAATATATTATACTATTATTATTATAATATTACCTAGCTTCCGAGACAGTTCATATTTTACAATGTTCAAAAAATCTAACACTTTCGTCGACCTAATGACAGGGAGATACTTCATTTTTTACGACGCAATAGTGTAGTTAGCCAAGTATCATTGACTTGATACGTTTAATAATCTTTTAAATGATTATTGATATTGCTCATCCTACGTAGTGTGCTAAATAATATTTTGTTTATTAGCATTCACACATAAATAAATAATTATAATATCAAGTTTAGCTATTTATAAAATATTAAATTTCTGAATGATTAATAATAATTTTAGTTTGAATACAATTATGGAGAGGAGAAAAGAAAAAAAAATTAAATGTGTTTGGACTTTATACAATGTTATGTGTAAAATGTGCTCTAATTTTTAATGAACATATTTTGTATTTTTAAACATGAATTGAAATCAAACATACCTATTATTGAATAAGTACCTACATGCTCTAACAAGCTCATATAGTTTCTAAATTATCATTACTGTTCAAGTCAAATAACTTAATATTTTTATGTTAGGATATTAAAATCTACGAAGACGAACATTATTTATGAAATTGTTTGATAACTATAATATTCAACAATCTGTATTTTAAAATTGTCATATTTTATACTGTGTTGGTGTCCAACAACCAATTTTTTCAAAGTATTGCATTTTGTTAAACATTTTTTTTTCACATTATAGCATGGTACTGGAGGAACCATTGCCAAAAGTGTTAACAGACGTGTTACCATTAGTGTGGTTCTTACCTATAAGAAAAAAGGAATTAAAGGATAGAAATAGGTATGTATGTCCCGTGTATAAGACATCAGAGAGAAGAGGTATATTGTCCACAACTGGTCATTCCACCAATTACGTACTACCGATGTTTCTGGACACCAACAGAGAGCCCTCTCATTGGATATACCGAGGAGTAGCTCTACTTTGTCAATTGAACGATTAAAATAGTTTTGTATCACTAAAAGTGATGTTAACATTTTATTATTCTGTTATTTCATTTGTTAAATTAATAATAAATAATTATAATAATAAACTACCTAACGATTTATTTATCATCGTTTCCACTCCATAGAAGAACAAAAACTGTAAGGTATCATCGTTTTATGTTTGTGGCTTTAATAAATTATACATTTTAATAATAATATTTAAATTAAATAAATAAATTTACATTTAATTAAGATAGCTTTAATTTTGAATGTTATAAAAATTAATTCAAGTTAATTTTTGCACTTCTCAAGAAACTATATAACCCATGTGAAGATAATTTAAAGATATCCTTACACGATTCCTTAAAATACGTACTACAGTGTATTATCGATTGTTATGTAGAGACAAGTAATCTAAAAATAAATAAAACAACAGTAGACAAAATAAAATAAAAATAAATTAAGTACAAAATACCAACAAAACAATCCATCAACAATAGTATGAATAAAAATTGAATTACACTTTTAATTTATATTCTTATTTTAAATGTTTATAAATCTTTGAACCCAAAAACAGTATATTATTCTGTTTTTTTTCATAACTTGTATATCTTAACTTGTTTTAATCAATTATAAATGTACGTAATTATTATTAATTCAGTATTTATTTCACACAGTTTTAAAATTAAATGTGACATCAACACTCAAATACCAAAAATATACAGTTTTTTATAACTTAATAGAATTTCTTAACTTGTTTTAATCAATCATATTTTTAAAGCTGCATTGAAGTGGTACTTGAAGCATGGTAAGCTTAAAAATATAGGTAAAAATGAAAATTATAATTTAAAAAGAAAATTTTGACTAACCACTCCCAATAAAAAGAATTAACAATACATTATTATTTTTTATAAGTATTAACTAAAATTCATATATTCGGCTGGTATCTTATATATAGGTATTGGAAAGATATTAGCAAGTGGCAAAATCATACCTACTATTTTTGTCCATGTACAACAATAAATTTATAATAATATTATTATATTGCGTATTTGTGCTTAAAAAAAATGTTCGATATCAAATTTATAATAATAATAAGTTATAAGTTGCCAAAAACCATTTAGCCTAAATCTGTTTGTTTTAAGAAGTATTTAAGACAAAAGATTTTTTTATAAGCAAGTTCAAATTTTGACAAACATTATTAAATTGATGATTTACAAATTATTTTGTAGTTAATAGTGTATAAAATGTTCAATTTTTATAACCAAGGATGGAAAATATTTAGAACAGGTCCCACATAGGTAATTTATTCTGTAACCAAAAAATCTGAAAATACATATAAGCACAGTTTTTATTTATAGTTATTTTAATTTCAAATTTGGACGAAATTACATACTACAACCAAGAATAACGTGGGTACATGAACATTTTAGAGAGAATAAGTCTATTAATATATTTTATACACACAATGACATTTTCAAATGCAATTTTTTCGACAAAAATAAATTTGACCTACTGTAGTACTAATACTTAATAGTTAATACTAAAATAAATAACTTTAAACAGTTTAAACACAATAACATCATAAAATATATCTACTTATTAGTAATATTATTATATATGCTGACAGATCGTTTTCGCTCAGAATCGTTTTTTGTATACAATGATTTTATATCATTGAATTCAAATTTAACACATCCATTGCAGTGACTCTCTAGACACATAATTTTAATTATCAAAATGTATATAGGTAATAATAATCCATCAGCCTACTAAAATAATAAATATACGTGTGCCGAACAGGCCCGGATAGAATCAGCGAGTTACCGAGTTCAACTCTGTGGGACGGTTTATATTTTGGTAGATTTTGTACTCAAATTACTCTTTATAATATAAGCTATTAGGTTTTGGGCTGCCAAGTGAAAGTTCTGAAACTCGGCGGGTCGGTAAATTTACCCTATCCTACATTGGTGCCGAATTAATCTCATTACAGCTCTTGCTTCATATATTTCTGTACTCCCGCAGGTCATCGGTAAAGTAAAAAATCTATATTATTTGATTAACATTTTATTTCTGTATACGTTGAACGTACTCGGTATAACTATTAAGTGCCTAGTCCAATATTAATTATTATTGACATCAAAATCCTTCCGCATACTCCTCCGGTTTGGTAATAATTAGTCTGTCACTGATACATCGCACCTGCAGAAATAGACAAAATACAACGTGTTAATAGGTACCATATGCCACGTAACATTAATATAATAATATATAATGTTAATCGATAAACAAGAAAATATAAAATACATTTTTAAAAAAAGTGCAGACATTTGGCCATCTGCTGCCGGGGATCGAACCACGGACGTTCATTACCTGTTGATTAAAAGCTTCTTGTTTTGCTTAAAACGGATTAAATAGCCATTTTTTACAGAACTTACTGAATGAGAAATGTGGAAAAGAGTTGTGAGCATCTAATCTAACTTTCCAGCTGCACTTACACCTCTTACTGCAATTGGCTTTAGAGGGTTTAGCTTTCGGAGAGCTTATTTAGTTTCAACACATCTTTCGATCGACGACGCCATCGGACGTACTGGTATTTTAGCTATTTTATCGAGTATTTTAATACACTATTCGTTTGTTCTCATGGCAACGAATTTAAAAAAAAAAAAACAATTAACTGTGATCTGAGTCTATCCAAGATCATACAGTTAACTCTCGATTATGCACGGAACAGAATGACATGGCAACCGCACGGATAAGTAAATTATGCAGTTAACTTATTTACTTATAATATAGTTATACTATTCAGTACCCTATAGAGAAGTTGAGGTTTGCTATTTCATTACTATTTGTAGATTTTTAATGTTTATTAACTGTCTTATGTCATGATATTTAAAATAGTTATTTTTAAAATTATGTGCCGGAGTTTGAACATATTATACAGTATACAACATAATATACATAAACTTTACAAAACATACTGTATAAAATTACCTTTATAAATCAAGTAGGTAATTTTATAAATATTTTTATTTGATTTATAAATGTATTTTTTATGCTGTTTTATATGTTGAACTCCGTTAAGTTGTTAATACATTGAATATTACGTAACATCTTAATTTTGAACTTATAGACAATTGTTGTAAAAACTATTTGTTTGTTGTTATTATGTTGCTTTTGAGTTGTTGAGATATTAAATTTATTAACATTTTGGTATTTCGATAGAAATGTTATGCCCTCTGTCGTACAGCAGGACACTTGTACGCGTTACGGCTAACCACTCATAGATAGCGCAGGTAATACCATTAAAATTATATGTTCAATACTTAAATAATAGTAGTGTGTGCCGTAACTTGTATAAGAAATGCGCTGAGTAAAAATTCAATTTGTTAACAATTCCATCAAAATGCATTTTTATAATAATTATCCGAAGAGAAAAAACATTACTTTTGAATTTTGATCATTGATTGCAGTTAAAGATAAATATAGTATATTACATTCAATTGTCTTAATAAACTCAAACGTTTTAATATTGTTTAACAAAATATTGTGATTACGGTACTTTTTTAGGTACCTTTATATTAATGTTATTATAATAAGTTTAATGTTACCCATAACGATATGATGTTTACAAATTGGACGGATTAATTAGTGCTATTTTGAAATTTTGAATTGGGTAAATCTGACACTGGCCGTCTTTGTAATTGCGATAACTACCTTTATAATATTATTGTACCTACCTAGGTACCAATAAACGATGACAATATTATTATTAATGATGGATCAAACGGGTCAATCGTAATAATCTTTGCACATAGGTAATAGAAGGATACAATATTATTTACAATAGTCGTGTTGTAGACATATTATTTAAAATTTGGCAGCGAACCATATCCGACGTTTTGGTTTTCAGCTTGTCCGCATTCATTATTGACATGATAATGATGATAATAATAATATAACATCATAATATTGCATGAGATGATTCACCGTTATATTCATGTAAAATATATTATAATAGGTGTACGTACTATGATCTCGTTTATCTGCTCTGCGCGCTGTACGCACGGGAACGAGTCGTTGTCCCGTTGTTGAAAAAAAAAATATATTAAATCGACTACAGTTGATTTTGTGTTGGCGCAGTAACATAACAACCGCCGTCCGGTTCAGATCTTCGAATTTTCCGTTTTTGATTCTGTCGTGGACCACGTGTACTAGCCACTAGGCTACGCGGAGTCGGCGGACAGCAGTTGTACTCGGATATATTATTATAACACTGCAGGTAAGTATTAGTAACACGATTGCACATTAATTAGTAAAAATAATTAGAGTTTTACGTTAAAAGAATCACTCTGTATGTAATATTCATATTTGAATTATCAAACTGTTTATAATACCGTGTATAATATTATATAACTTAACAATGTAGTGTAATTTATTTTTGTGTCGTACAATATTATTACAATGTAGTAGGAATATATTGTAAATAGGTACGCATAAAATATAATAATATTATAGATCTATTACCTATTAACTGTCATTAGTCATTACACATTTATACTATTGGTGAATTTCTTAAGCTATAGTAATCAATAATAATTTAAACTATTTGTTGTGTGCAATCGGGTTTTCTTCTCAAATATAAAAAAGTAAATATTATGTGCAATCGTGATATTATGTCTTGTAAAATATAAAATGGTAAAATGTGCGCAATCGTGTTGTGATTTTTGCAGGTAAATAGGTAAAAAGTGCACAGTCGTGTTGGACAGAATATTGTATACATCGTATTTCACTTTAGCTGCAAGCGGCGGCCGCCACATGACTCTTCATCATTTCCGGACTTCCTGTCCGGTCGTCGTGGTTGTCTTGCTACTGGCCCTGCTCTTCCCACCGCTGACGGTTGGGTCTTCCGGTAAGTGCCGGTTGGTCAGTTCTCTCCGCGACGAGATCGCCAGCTATCGTCCCGTTGTGGACCGCGTGCTCTCGTACGTCCAAGATCAGAACGGTTACAAGGGCAGGACATGGGAAGCCCTATCCGAGTTCACAGATACGTTCGGCTCAAGGTTGGCCGGCACGCCAAACCTCGAGAACTCCATTGACTACATGATGAACACACTGAGGGCCGAAAACTTGGACAATGTGCACGCCGAACGCGTCAAGTTCACGGGATGGCAAAGGTACACCGCATTATACGTCCAAAAATATATTCAACGGTTTTTAGTTCATAATATACTGCTGCAGTAGATAATAATACAATAATATATTTAAATATGTAATTATATAATTATATGTATAATATAATACATAAAAGTGATAGTAATTAATATTATATTGCATAGGTCATAATATAATACGTACTAATTACAAATTATTATATAGATACTGCATAGTTGATAATATGATAATATGAGTAGGTAAACTGTCAAGAATGATCATAACTCATAAGTGATCTTGAATTATCCATCACCTGAATTTTAAAATAGGTTTTGAGAAAACGATGAAAATATAGTTAAGGTTATAACGTAATATTTAAAAATGGGTTGAAATTTGATTTTAGAAATATTATACAGGTAGTATGTATTAAAAATTCAGAAATTCCACACTTGGGTTTTAATAGATTACCTACCTAGCATAAAATTTGAAATTTTGCTTGGATAACAATATACGTCTCTTGACTATATACATATATACTAATAAAATGGGAAGATTCAATAATAATAACAAATTAGAAATATAAAACAGCATTGGCATGTAAAACTGGAATAAAGTCAAACTTCCCCATCTATTTAGTCGATTTACATTTTGGTACCTATATCATATAATAAACCTATCAATAACTATTATACAAAACAATAATTTGGCAAACATTAATAATTATACTCAACAAAAATAATTCTACATTATGGTATTATATTGTTCGATTACGGTTTTAGACGTAAAGAAAACGCTGCGTTGGTGAGACCGAGGTTCAAGAACTTGGCTATGTTGGGGCTGGGCGGCAGTGTCAGCACGGTTCCCGAAGGCATCAGGGCTGAAGTAGTGGTGGTCACCTCGTTCGAAGACCTCTCCAATAAATCTTCACTGGTAATATCTATATAACCTATGTATCATATTGCCTATACTAATCAACGATACGCCATCTCTATATTGAAATATTTATTCGATTCATCTCTAAAAAATAACTTTAAAAAAATATATAATATATATACAAGCATATTCATTATACATCTGCCAGGTGAGCGGAAAAATTGTCGTGTACAATCAACCATACGTGTCGTACTCAGAAACTGTGGTATACAGGGCGTCGGGAGCGAGTGAGGCGTCCAAGTACGGTGCGGTGGCCACATTGATCCGATCCATCACTCCGTTCTCGTTGAACACACCTCACGCCGGCCATCAGAGTTACAGCGACGGCGTAAAAAAGATACCGACGGCCTGCATCACGGTCGAGGACGCCGAACTCTTAAACAGGATGTACAACCGAGGTCAGGACGCGTCATAACATATTATTGTAAATAGGCGTCACTATTGATGGGAAATTTTTGTTTTTGCGGAGGGGGCTGGGGGAAGATTGGCTGATTTAAGAGCGAAAAAAATATATTTTGTTTGATTCAAAAAATAGTATTGTGTGAAAACTTACAATTACTTTGGAATCTTTAAGAGGATATAAAATACCACATAATTATTATAATATTTAATAACTGCACTTGGGTATATAACAATAGTATTGTGATTTTGTAAAAGTACAACACAAATATATAATAATATATTGTGGTTAGGTATTATCTAGATTTTAACGTATGTGTCGTATAGGCATCAAATTGGAGATTTTTTTGAAAATGGATTCAAAATTCTTTAACAACGCTACATCCAGAAACACTGTTGCCGAAATCCAAGGCACAACAGATCCCGACAAAATAGTGCTGGTGTCCGGGCACCTGGACAGTTGGGATGTGGGGCAAGGTGCTATGGACGACGGTGGAGGTGCGTTTATTAGCTGGAATAGTCTTGTCGTACTGAAGAATCTCGGACTTCGACCAAAGAGAACGATAAGGTATGTTATACTTATAATAGTGTAAAAGAACATAATATTGCATGATACATAATTCATTATTGATTTGATGTTAATTTTTTGTATTTTTCTTCCTTTATAGTGTATAAGTTTATAGTTTATTCTATAGCCTAAATATTACCCAAATTCGAACATCTGTTAAATAAATTATATCAAGTTGGTACTGAAAGTTATTTATTGAAAAGATTGTTTACTGTTACAAAATAATTATTATATAACGATTAATTTTTATTATAAATTACTGACGGCATTTCATCACCATTAAAAATGATAACAATTTAAAAATACTTAATTTTCAGAATTTTTAAATTAACTTTTGACTGTTCACATATAACTATTTACGAATTCATATTTAACAATTATTTAAGCCTTAAAGATACTTGAGAATACTTTTGATACTTTTTTTTATAAAATTTTAATTTGTTGGAATAGGTTCCTACAAATATACAAGGTTGATTCAGGTATACTTAGATATATATGTACTATATTTGTGTACTAAGTAATTAATATTTTAATAATTGCTCATAAATTACTAGTTATTTGCTCTGTAGTATTAAACTTCGTATTAGTGTGTAATGTGTATACCTACCATTATGTAGATATGTACTTTTGTATCGGGTATTTCATATTCCTATATGATATTATTTATATTATAATAGGTTTTGATGATTCTTATCTCTTTGCATACAGATGTTTATTGTGGACAGCTGAAGAAGAAGGATATATAGGGGCCTATGCGTACTTAAAAGGACATAAATCAGAACTAAATAAATTTAATTTGGTCATTGAATCGGACGAAGGGACGTTTCAACCGTATGGAATTGAGTTTCATGGTTCTGAAACATCAGCGTGCATTATGGTCGAAGTGGCCAAGTAAATATCATGATATTGAGGATTTTTTTATCAGTATATACTAAAATAAAAATTAAATAAAAATTATATTGATCATGCATCGACTGATTTATTTCTAATGATTAAATAATTTCAGGTTGTTTGACTCCATCAATGCGACTTCCATGAAATCCAGCAAAGACAACGTTGGTTCGGACATCGAGGTATTTGAAGATCTTAATATACCCGGTTTGAGTTTGTTGAATAGAAACGAAAAATACTTTTGGTACCACCATACAGAGGCCGATACTATGGCAGTCGAGGATCCAGATTCGTTAGACTTAAACACTGCAATGTTTGCGGTTATATCATACATCATTGCTGATTTATCTGTAGAATTACCAAAATCATAAGCTTCATAATATTGGGTTGGCATGCCCGACGTTTGTGAAATTAATACCGTTTTCGGCGTTTTCTACGAATAGGTTAAAGCTTAGTCAATGTTATGTTTAAATCATGTTATCTATTAGGCATGTATTATCATACATGTGATAATGTACGTGTTGGACTTAAATTAAAGTTTTTTAACATATACTTTTTCATTGCGTTTAATAAATATATTTTTAAATTTTTATTGTGTACCTACCTACTATTTAACTATTATTTAAGTTAGTTTAAATTTAATGCAATTTGGTTATGTTCTTATATTATATCCAAGTGAATTATATTATTTAGGTTGTATGTATTAAATGTGGAATTATATTCATATTATGATGATTTAAATAAAATAATATTTATTGTAAAGAACTTCACAATATACTCTTGAAAGAAACTCACGTTTTACATTCTAAATAGTTTTTTGAAAAATTAACCGGATATGCTTCTGTTAAGTGTAGGTATTGATAAAAATCGATACAATTGTTCCAACGAAGTCGAAGATTTTAAATTTTTAACTATTTACGATTTAACCCATATCGCAAATAAAGTATTTAAGTTTTTTTTCAACATGTTCAAAAACTTTTTTTGATCTCAGTGGTTTAATATCTTTTTTTTGTGTGATATTAAACAATACATTCTGTACTTTTTCCATCGGGCCACGTAGGCATAATGTGCCGGGCTAAGCCCCCTTTCGACTGCTGAAACTTCTTCAAATGTTTCCTAACTTAATTATGTTCATACATGTTGACTGTTATTTCTAGCCCCCTCTAATTTTTAACCATATACGCCTTTGCTTTGGGACATTAAGGCGTTATTATCATTTTCTTGACGTACGTTTGAAAAAAAAACACTCTTGGTTAAAAGTCGAAAAGAAGTCCGAATAATGTCCGATGATCATATAGTGTTGCCGAAATCATTATAAATTACATTTGAGTTACAGAATAGTGAGTTCACAATTAATATACATATTACATACTGATATGTGAACGGTGATTATTAATTGTATTTTCCAACGGAGATCGCTGCTATGAAATATTATCTCCGCACCCGAATATCAGACCGTCTTTAATATAATAATAATAACAATACGTCGTCGTGAAAACACGACCATGACATTTTGGCATTCGAGAGACATGCAACGTATTGAAAACAATTAGGACAAAACCCAAGTTCTGAGGGAACAATGCCAAGTATGTCATTTCTTTTGTGTAAATTATTTTATGTTGAATCGAATGAATAATTAATTTGAACGCACAATAATTTAGTATCTGTCACCGTCATTCAATAATCATTACTTAACACAGGAAGACGTCGTCAATTTGACGACAAGCATATACAGCTTGGTGCAGGCATCGGGGAGTTGGTACTCGTGGTATATGTACCGGTATGGCCGTTTTCGAAATCTATTTTCTCAATAATATTACTACATAATATGTACTTTAGTTATTATCTGATTTAATGTTATTTATTCGTTTTTCAATTTGCAATAACCAAACTTCAACAATCTTTCTGGACAATTATTATATAGTCTATAGTAATTATTAAAATACTTTGAACCTGAAACATTTATAAACAATTAATTTTACTTTCCGGTAAACTTTTTGTTAAATATAAACTTATATGAAGAATCTTTTACTACATTTTAAAATCTCAGGTATAAATAAAAATGTTTATAAAAAATTTAATTTGACTGTATTTTTGATATTTTTTAGTTTATATTTATATGAAAAACGTATGAAGAATCATAAATTAAATTATCATACTTTTTGACCGAGTGAAAATATTGTTATTGACATTTACCGACAGTTAAACAAAAAAAAAGTCAAAATATATGAATTGTTCATAAATAGCTCAAAATATTTAAATATATTATCATATGCAGAAAACGCATATAAACATTTGTTTTTGTAACTGGTAAATATTTACAGTTATTCGTTTTTGAGTTACACACAAAAAAAAAAACAATTTCGTGGTTTTGCTTAAAATTCTCGTTTTTCCTTAATTTATTTTCTTGTTTTTTTCCGATTGTTGAGAAAATAGGGAATATTCAATTTTGATTTAAAAAGTACAAACTAGATCCTATTTGCTATTATAAACCATTCTTTGAGCCGAAAATCTAAACATTTTTTTCTACTACTTTTCGTGTATACACATATGCAAAAAAAACTAAAAAATAAAAACACGAGTCATTGTAAAATCAATATATTCATAACTTCGTTCCAAATATTAAATAGAAATTTTATTCCATAAAACAATTATGAGTTCACATATTAAATATTTATAACATCATCACTCAGTACGATTGAAATCGTTATATATTAATTTTGTATTTTTGTGAATTATATTAAAACCCTATTTTTATAATATATTATGTTGGCCTAAAGAAAATTCAATAATAATTATTGATACTTGTTCAATAATATTATTTTTTTTAACGTTAACACGTTTTCACAATTATTATTTCCTATCCACATCTCTCTCAGCATAAATCAAAAACCGTTAATTTTTCTTTTCAAGTATATTTTGTAGTAAGTAGAATAACATTGATTTAACACAAACAGGAAGTACTTTTAAAATGGTCATTATTTAAAGCTTTTACCTGGGGTCATTATATATTTTATGAATATGTATACGAACTGTTTTGACAAAAAAAAAGTAGGTAATAAAAGATTTTGTTTAACAATGTTCATCCTAATAAACAATGCCCATGATAAAGTGTTTGTTTTACGGGTGTGTACCAAATGAAATAACAAAAGTAAATACTGTAAGTTAAAAATGTAATAAAAAATTGTAATGAATTGTGTTGTGAAAGAAAAAAAAGATTATGTACATATAATACCTATTATAAAGTATAAACCATTGTATAGGTATATTTTTAATCTGTTTAATATTGTGAAGATATTTATAAACCAAATTCAACATTTTTAGACTGTATTTAATTTAGTGATGTATGGATGTTTTTAGTATATTTTTGTTCATGAAATAATATAGGTATAGCTATTGTATTACATAGGTTTAATATAACTTTATTTTATGTTAACTAAATAAGAAGTAACTAAGAACTATTAAATTAATTTTAAACGTTTGGAGTTAATTTCTTCAATCAGACAGTTTGGTTAGTCTGTAAATTAGTTCACCATTGAATGTCCATTTGTAGGATTTGGAATTGGGTTGTAAAAATGTTATAAAAAATGTTTGGACATTGACTTCACTGATACTTAGCTTTTGAACAACTAAACAACCGTAATTAATTTTACAGTAAATTGTATTTCTTTATTAAAATCTCCTACAGTGTCTATCTTAAAAAAATTGAGACGAAAGAACTGAGGTAAAAACTATTGTAGGCGTTTATTGAAATATAATAATAAATAATAGCAAACTGTAAGCTTTGAAGTGAGTGATTTCAAGTTGCTGATCTTAATTTTTTTTATGTTCAACATGAATATTACATTTTTATGAATCTCGTTTTTCAAATATGTACTTTAAATTTTTTAGAATAATTTGTTATTTGAATAAAAAAAAGCAAGTTACTGATTTATTGTATAGTATTTATTTTTATTTGTACATTATCATGTAAATTATTTGTACGCATGCTTGTTGTACATAACTGTGTCAGACAATTAAAAAAAAAAAAATACTGTCATAATTTTACTTCACAGGGCATCGGTTGGTTATTGAATACTGCAATAATATTATCAATAGTAAGCTGTGCTTTTTCCATAGCAGCTTCAATAGTATTTCGTCCAGCAATATGAGGTAGGATAACTAAAAAATGAACACGCAAATTGAAAATAATTATTATTTTTTGCAGAGGTAATCATTTTTAACTATGCACTAACTTTTTTATGTTGTAATATTTATGTAAAACTAAAAACATCAAAACAAAATATAACCATGTAGTTAAGTATTTTTTAAATAATATTATTCATAATTTATAGTTCATACTTAATTATTTCAAGTACACATATACGTTAGGACAGGGTTGGGGTGTAGATAAATGCGTGTTATGTGTACGTAAGACTATACGTATCGGCTTAATTACTAGTCATTTTCGTTTCTGGGATTAACCAAAACTCTCAAATACGTGGCTTTATAATACCAATAAAATGTAATTTGAAAAGATAATAAGTTATAAAATATGTTCATTTGTAAAAAAATATTTTTATACAGGATAATAAAATTCTAACTATTATAAGTATTATAATTTATAATAAAATAAATAACCAAATAAGTTCAGAGCTCACCAATCAGTTAAAAGAATTTATCCAATAATTTTATTTTGTTTCAACTTTATTCTTCTGATAACAATTTCATGACACATTTTTAATGAAATTTAAAATAAAGGGTCGAAAATCTCCAAAATTAAAATATACTTGAAGGTTGAAATATAAAAAAATACCTATGCATAACAGAATATTTTATTTTCATTGACAAATTCACAATTTTATGGAATATATTTAGAGCTAACATACGATACAGTCACCCAATGTTGCAATGTTGCAAAGTACAATTATGCAAATGCATAGAAACAAGTGCTGATCACTGAATCCTGATCACTCCATGTTTGAATTACCAATCCAGATTGATTTGGATTGAAACAAATTCCTTAAAATAAACGGTATAAATTATTACCAAAGGCTTATAATTATCCGTAGATACAATTAATGCTATAAATCTAAATCAATCTTAATTTTATTATAATGTTATATTAATTATTATAACACAACTTTTATATTTTTAAATTTTTAATAATGCATTAAAAAAGAATATTTTTCTATTATTTTTAAAATGCAATTTACGTATTCATGTGTATAAAATAATATGTATTATATTATATTAATAAATGTGGACACATTCGTCTTTTACAGTTCTTTAATTAAATATTTTTAATGTTATAGGTTTAGAATCACGTATCTAGTATACCGTAAAAGTTAAAAGGACTAGAAACAGAAACTTTCCGGTTTCTAAATTTTACCTCTAGTTCATTTTAGTTTGAATAATGGGTTGATTACAAAAATCCAGATAATACGCTTATTGAATCCAAAATTTGAATAATTCAATAAATTATAATCCGGATAACAGATTAGTCAAAATATTGCTTAGCAATAATACATATCTAACCCTAATTTATAACAGTTTACGAAATGGACCATGGAACCAATGGTCATTATCGGTGCCAAGGACACTATTTCTTCCGAATAATGTCTCCACGAAATTCGAAGTGAACCGTGTGTTAAATAATTATTTATCACAATATTAAAACTTACTGCAACAAAACTCTTACCAACGTTATCCATTGTTATCAAAGGATGGTCTAGTGGAAGAGGTTCTGGAGTCGTTACGTCTAATCCGGCTCCACGAATACGTTTGGTCCGTAATGCATCAACCAAATCATCTTGGTTAATTAACCCTATAAAATAACGTGCATTAACTTTACAGTTTTTGGTTTTACATAATATTACTTTTAGTTATAATATTGCGTTTAGCTGAACATAAGTGAAAATTCTTGTTTGGATCTTAGACACTATATGGTTTTTGACTTATTTTAATAATTGTCGATACTTTCAAGCTCATCATTTTTACATTGTACATAGGTAATGGTTAATAATTTTAAATGAAAAAAAAAAAGATACGAGGACTTACGAGCCTAAGTGTTAGGTAATTGACTAATATCGATAACAGCTTTATCGTTAGAATAATACGGATACCGGAATTGAGGTCTTACTTGAGTATAAAAAAAACAATATTTGTACTACCTAATATTAATTTTTTAATTTGTATACACTTAACTAAAATAAAATAAATTGGTCTGGATATAATATAAGTTTATTCAAAAAAGGTTGTTAATTTGTTATATCACAAACTCACAATTATGAAAAAACAACTTTACTTTTTAACATAACTACGACAGAATAACATAACTTTTTATTTCAATCATTGAAACATAAATAAAAGTTATGGAAATGATATTTTAACATATCAGATTGTAATTGAGTTCACGTTTCAATCTTCGGGTTTTTATTTATCAGAGACCAGTAACACGCATCATTCAAATTTTATTATAGTTATTTCCGAGTTGTTGTGCATTGTTGATATAATACATACCAACACAATAATATTCGGTTCCTGTTTCGTACTAATGTTATATATTAATATTTACTTATTTCCGTAAATAACTGTACTCACTGCCTCGGCCCACATTGATTATCACAGCGTTCGGCTTCTTTAGTGCCATTCGATCCTTATTTATGATATGCATGGTTTCGGGCACCAAAACTGTGGCCAAAATAATGTAATCACTGCGTCCAACTAAATCGTTGGTCGACACCAATTGTCCTCCAAGACATTCCACTGATGGCACAAAAAAAAAACTAACCATTCAAACTGAACAGTATTTTAAAATAGAAATTGTTTCGTCCACACTCTTACCCTCGGGCTTTGGTTTACGACTTGTGTACAGAAGTTCACTCAATTTGAACCCGCTCAGCATTTGTGCCACCTCAATGCCAATGTTTCCGCAGCCAATTATGCCGACTACGGAATTCGTTAGGCCCGTACCAAGTGATGTTGGCAATTTACCTCTAAAATCGTACGAATGTTCATCATTGTTATTAATATATCATTATTTATTATTATACACTACCTACTACAACGACTGCACTGGTCGTACCTAATAGCGCATACCTACAGGTTTAAATAAAGTCAATTAAATCGCATTTAAATTGTACTTTTTGTTCGTATTACATATTAATGGCGAGTTGTATTATTATTGGGGAATGAATGACTAACTATTTTCTTCATAATAATATAAATAATCTATATAATTATTGTAGCATTCACAATCGATGAATTGTACATTTTTTTTTTAAACTGTTTCTTCTCAACAAAATATTTAATATTTTTTTTTCATTTGCGTTGATAATTGTACAATTATTTACTACGTAAAAATCAAAAGTATACTACTGATGTTTGAAACGTACGATTTCAACAGTTGGTTTGCATCAAGAAAATGTCTCGCCGTTGCAATTAATAGACCAACTGTGAGTTCTGCCACTCTATCCGTAGTAGCGTGTACAGTGTTTCCTAATACGATACCTCTTTTTTTTAGAGCATTTGTGTCGATACATTCATAACCCATAGATGTTGAACTGACAACTCTAAGACTAGGACCTGGAATTTACAATATATTTTATCATACATTTTTATATATTTCTATTGGACAATATGTAGATTTATGAAGTTGACTGTTATATTTTACCATCGTAATTTAAAAATTAACCATGGTTACATTTTTACTAATAAATTCATAGTACCGTATTTTACAAGATTGATGTAAATTTTGAAATATTTTGGCTCATTTTGAACTACTTATAGTCTATAGATACATATTTAATGTGGGTTTTTTTTATTTATGTGTTGTATGCATGTTAAAATATTAGTTTATCATATAAAAACTTGGAAATTAAAAAAAAAAATCCTTATAAGTTTTTCTTAAAGAAATAAAAAAATATCAAAAATCTTTGCCCTAAAGTTAAATTTTTTCAAAATTTGTCAAAACTATGAAAATTTGGAAATGATTTTGTCGTTATAAATTCTTAAAATTTTTAAATTGAAAATTTAATCCAAGATCTCACATAAGTTACTTTACTAGATTAATACTATTCCTACCTATTTAAAAATATTTTAAAAGACAAGAAACACGATTTTTTTACAAACGTTTGAAGTCCATATTATGTTAACAAAATTTGTCAAAACCACGAAAATTCTGAAATTATTTTCCAATTGTAATAGTTAAATCTTGACAGTCCAATACAAGTTTAGATTAATTTGTATATGTAATACACATAATATAACTTATTACCTATACTAATTTAAAATACATTCACTATACTATTATTTTTATTAATTTTTTTTTATAGCAGGTAGGTACATTAGTTTACTATTTCAAACGATCATTCTAGTACATCATTAAAATAATCACATCATTTTTTTATTCTTTATTATTATGCATTTGACACTAGAATCATTAACCGTAGGGGGGAATTATATTTTATATTTTGTCATAATAATCATACAAAGGTAATAAGGTAATGATTCAAATAATAATAAATAATAATAGTACATTTTTGGAATGGTTTTTTGGTTGTACAGATTGGTTTTTTAAGGAAATGCGTTATTCAAATGTTATATATAAAATATCGTCTTAAGTTGTTTCCTTAGGAACCATAATTTAAGCTATAATAAGGTTATAAGCTATTATTTTTGTTCATTATTATACATAGTCCACAATTATTGTTAATTTACCTGCTGTTTCGATCAAATGTTCGTCTACAAGTATGTTATTCCCAGATATAATCAATCCAAACGCACCAGGAATGTTATCTAATAGATCTTGATAAGTTGAATCGACCATATGTTTGTTGATTATTTTTACTTCAAACCTATAATCAAGTTATATACTTATATATTAGATTTAATTACAATATACTTATTGTTCTGCAATTACAACAATATTATACAACCATGATTTAAATTAAATATAATATACGTTACATTTTAATTAATTGGTCAATGATTGCTGGTAAAAAATCATTGTGTGACAATAATATCTTGGGTTTCGACATATTTGTGTTAAAATCTATAAAACGTACTTTTATTAATTTAGTTGCTACATTAAATTTAATTGTTACGTTGTTCTTAGATTAAACAACTAAATACAATATGAACACGGATTAGTGGTTAGTAACAGTAAATTGAACTCACATTCGACAATCTTCATTATAATATTTTGTGAACAGACAACGATTAAGTAATTATTATTTACTGGGATTATTTACTACATCATAGTGTTATCTTTTTTTTTACATTATTTAAATAAACTGTACTTAATACTCTTGCGTGTAAGTACTCAAGAACATACTTATTATTACAATACATAGTTGTTCATTTAAAAAAACTGACAATATACAAAATGCTTTAAATACAGTTACTTAATCATAACAAAACAAATATTGTTAGTTTCAGTTATTGAATAATAGAGTATATAATTGAAAAAATTCTAATCTATACAAATGATTTTAAATGTTGGTCATATTATGAATTTTATCTTATAAAAAGAGTATAATAGCAAAAATATCATTGAGTTTATAAAAAGGTAGGTACCATAATATTATACCTTATACTAAGTATCAGATCTATGGTAGGTATTGCTGTGTTTATTTAATAAGTATATAAGAACTGTATACATAGATGAATATTGTTTACTAGAATCTGAGGGGTATATAGCTATTATGAACTGTAACATAAACATTTTTTTTATTCTTATTATTATTTAAGTAACTAATAAACTATTAATATGGTCATACTTAGTAATAATTAAAGTGCATAGATCAATATTTTAAACTTACTTGAAAGTAAACAGTAAAACACTCGAATGGAAAATCTTTTATATTCAAAATATATTTAAATTAAATATTAAATGTGTTACCTATCTAAATTAAATTGAGTTGATTCTGTGATACGATACGTTTAAACGCCTATGTATTATGAATCATTTCACTGTACTAAAAATAATATTACTAACGCACTGTGAATTTTTATCAGCATAATAATATTCGTATAGAATACTAGTATCATCAGCTGTTTACATTTAGTACCTAACATACTGGTTTAAGTGTTTTAACATGCTATTCAAATAATTCAGTAATCAATATTA
This sequence comes from Myzus persicae, assembly GCF_001856785.1. NCBI lineage: Eukaryota > Metazoa > Arthropoda > Insecta > Hemiptera > Aphididae > Myzus > Myzus persicae. The sequence goes on along the minus strand of NW_019100559.1, from coordinate 397,168 downwards.
TTTTTTTTTTGTTATATTTGTTTGTATTGGTTCTATAATAGAATGTGTTTTTTGGTGTCATAAGTTTAAGAGCGAATTTTTAGGTTTTTAAAAGTTCAAAATACGATTATAATTTGATAATATTATGCTTTAAGAAACCTTGAAATATTCGCTTCATAATCATAAAAGTATAAAACTATTAAAATATGTTGAAAATACGTTATTTTAAATTTTCTAATAATTTATAAATCTTTAACATATATATACTATATATATAATATATATAGGCTATAGTTTAGACATATTCAATATGCTGTACTTGATTAAGAATGAACATATCAGAAAACCTTGACCCTTTTCTTGGTCCGATCCCGATGAACAACGAAACAATCTAACAAATTATAAAAATCAACAACCTTTTAAAAAAATCTAAAAAAAAATGCACTAATTAAGTATTGATTTTACATTTTTTTTCACTCTCATAATAATTTCCCTAATAATCACAGCAAGTTTAATATTGTAAATATTTAATCAACACTATTACGTAAACAAGTTGTTAGGTTTGAGATAAATTATAAAAAAAGTATATGTTTATATTGAACTTTATAAATTTATAATATTTACAGTTACCAATTACCATCTATCAATAATAATGTAGCAGTTTTAAACAAATCTATAACATAACAATTTTAACTTTTAACATTTACTAACTTTAGTTGAGTTACAAACTCATAAGCCAACTCAACATCAAAACATATTTTAAAACTCATTAAAAAAAAAACATTTGATGTTATTATTAATTTTATCATAATTATTTAAAACTATATTATATTTATACAATATTCTTATTTATAAATTTTTTTTTTTTTTTTAATTGATCCTGAGCCCGGCAACTGTGGCCATTAGCTATTAGTAGGTACTGTAGGTTTTTGTATTGATGGTTTGTAGGTTTTTGGAACGGTAGGGGGAACACGTGTGTGTTTGTTTTGGCAGAATTTCGAATGGGGCACCCGTAGGTTTCTGCCATGCCCCGGGGGTGGGGGATGGCAGCACTTGCTCTCCGGTCACCGCGACTTGTCCGGAGAAAAATGCCGCCCGGTGGCCGAGGATCGAACCGCGACCGGCTGCGTCGCAGCGGAAGAGTCAGACCACTCGGTCACCTCGTCCCCCTATTTATAAATTATAGTAGCGTTAAGTGTTAAAGTGTTATAAATTTATAAATTTATATGCATTTTATAAGTATACCTATAACAATTTAAATTATATTACTGCATTACATTATAGTACAAAGTTGTTGATTTTTCATCACTTAAGATTCTAGTTTTTCTTATATGTTATTTTATAAATTATAATACAATTAACAGGAATAGACCATATTTTATATACTCATACAGTTATCCACAGTTACTAACTTAATTTATTATTATTAACATAGTATAGGAATTCCGAATTCGTAGGTAAACCTTGGTTGATAACTGAGTATATATTTACTAACAGTGTTTTCTGTGTGTAGTCAATACATAATTAATAATCATCTATCACTGGAAAAAGTTAAAAGAAGCAATTATATTCTTCATAATTTCATTGAAATATTTCAAGAAGAGTGAATTTTTCCGTTTCAAGTGAAATATTTCAAATCCAGGACGCTAATGGCTATAAATCTATAATATATTATTTATAATATTATATTCTATTGCATACATAATATTGATATAATGACTCGGCTTATTACGATCAATAATATTATTGCACTCACATTATCCACAATTTGGTCCTCCCGGCTTATTGTTTCGAAAAGTGCCACTATAAGATCGTTCATTACTTCTATGATTATTATTATTATTATTATTGCGTTTGTGTTTATAAAACGTACTGTTTCACGATGCAACACGTCAGCTGAAGTGTCTCGTTGGTCATTAATTTCGGCTCGTCACGGTTCGTTCGGCGGTCATCCGTCATTACGTTTCTATTCCCCAACACGATAGAACGATCACTGAGCGTGAAATATTTCACAACTTCAAAGTACTCGAAATTATTATTAATATATATAAATGTGAGTACTGTATATATCGTGCGACGCGCTGTGCGGCCGTGTCTGTCGTCGTTTATAGCCGCTGAGCTACCGGACGAGGAAACCACGTTTGAGTGTTTGAAGGCAGTTGCGTTTATAGGAGTTTTTTTTCACTCTTTCATTACTACAATTATACTACCTACCCAATCTTATTAGGTCTGTCTATTATTCAATTGACAAAATTAGAATACATCGCTTTTGATAATAATTATTATAATATTGCGCTGCTCGTACGCTTGTTTTTTTTACGTGTTTATAGGTGATATAGTGAGAATATAATTTACGAGTGTAGCAACGTTCCCTTATTAAGAATAAGGTAAACATAGGTAAATATTTTGTTTTCTAAAATCACATTTAGCCGGTTACAAATCTAACAATAAAAATAAAAACAGTAGATTTTGAGAAGAGCCAAATTAAAATCAACTTGTTTTAAATTTATAATAATAGATAATTATAATATAGCGTACCTACTACCTAATATAAAAATATAAAATTGGATAATATAATCAATAATGCACCACATTATAAGTAGATTTTTAATGAAGTGTGTATGTGGAACATAATTCACTTAGTTTCCGTCACGAACTTGTGTGAATATTTTTAGGTCGAATGTATCGGAGTATATGTTTTTTTTTCTTCATAAGATCAGCTTTCGAGTGTTAAGATAAGAAATGGATCCCATTAACCTTAGCCCAACAAAGATTTGAAGTATATAATATGTCGTTGAAGTGGTGTCGTTTGATGGTGTTTCCAACCACACTAATTTTTAAAATGGCAAATTCTCTCACATTGTTGTATTACATTTGACTATATACCCATATAGTTTGGCACATGTGAAATATGAACTATGAATTGGCGTGGTTGGGTGAAAAGAAGTATAAAATATTTACACGTTTACCTTAATTTGAGTGGCCTAGGAGGAGGTGGCTAAGAGTCAAGAAGTCCAAATACCGAATCTCCCTCCCCCGACGTTTATGACTTTATTTGAGTGTCGGTAGTAATACTTGTGTACAGCTGTTGCTGCGAAGTAGATAAAATATGTTGTAGAAACATAACACGAAAACGTGTTTAGGGACGTTTTTTTTTT